>NC_136268.1:111317964-111345464 GCF_964187855.1 Myxine glutinosa | reverse complement strand
GTAGTAGTAGTAGTATGGAGTAGATGATGATCAGCTTCGCATGCACGTGAAAAAGTTTGTCAGAAAAATGGACATTCGATTTGACAAGATGGTAGACGTCAAAACGAGATGTACATTTTGTCAGCAAGGGTCTTCATAATGTACGTAATAAAATGAGTAACGTCAAAGAGCGCAGGTGAAACGAACTTACAAGCAATACGCCCTGTTCAATTCAGCGGAGTACCAGCAATTCCCATTTATACAGAAGCTTTCAAACCGCGAGGGGCACGTGTTGTTCAGCAAAGACAAACCTGCAAAAGCACACAAACCAAAACTATTATGAACATCCAATGTATATTATAATGTCCAACAAGACATTTCCAGGTATTTTTGTGAGGAGGAAGTGAGGGGAGGTAGGAGGGAAGGGGGGGGGAGAGAAGTCAATTATTAGAAATAAGCTTCAGACCGCCATTTGTGTCCACCTGGAGTATACGTCATAGAGTATATGACTTTGTTCTCTGTGTTATTTAAATGTGGATCGGTATGTCGTCCTGTTTGTCTGTGCAGGTATCGGTATCGTAATATTTATCAGCTAGGAAGGGCTAAAGATGTCTAGTCACGTGTCTTCTATGTCGAACCGAGCAGAGACCAGGGCCTGGATGACATAGGGTTGCTTCATCGGTACACTGTACACATTGTGGCACACCTACCCATCACACCTTGTAGAAGAGGAAGAAGCCCTCCATCACAGCCACTGGCAACATTCCAGGTGATGCACAATTTGCCAGGATTTCCATATTTGTTTCGCCTTGTGCTTGTTAAATGTTTCTTTATTTCCTGTGGTCTACCTGCATGCATATGTACGTCTCGTTGTGCCAACTTCCCCACACGAGCCGTTCTATCTTTATTTAATATCCACGGAAGGGAAATTAGTTAAATTGTGAAGCACCCACCTCGGCTCCGGGTGCTTCATGACAAATGTGGCCTGAAAGCAGCCATGTTTGAGGCGAATGACCGCGGTGCGTGTGATTTGGGTGGGGCCGTGGAGATAAAGACGAATTAGATTCAATGAATTCGATGTTTATCTTCAAGTTCCGCTGAGCTCCCTTGATGCAAGGCCTGATCTGAATGAGGACACCGTCCATTACACTATCCCTGCGATAATCGATTCCAGCACACATACAACGTCCAATGAAACATTTCAACGTTTCAACGAACTTCCATTTCAAATTGTGGCAAAATCTTGTACTGAGAATATTTCAAGCAGTAACATTAGACTTTTTGTATGAAATTTTTAGGGAAGAGATCAGGTAAATGTGGAATTTAAAAATACATAATTTGCACTTATTTTGGATAATTGTGGCCATTGTTGTCTTCCTGAGCATCTCGATGGGTTAAAAATGTAAATAATTTGAGGCAAGGTTGTTGAGGAAAGATTTACTTGCAAGTTTTTATTTGTAACTGGGTAAACTGAAGCCAACACACCTTAATGCTCAATTTCATCTGTGCTTAGTTACCGGTAATTCCTCAATTATGTTGTTTTTGTGGCCGGAGGCATTATGTTTTCAGGTTGTCCTTCCATGGGTCCGTCCGTCCTTCCATCCGTCTGTGTCTGTCCGTACCGGCTAAACATAATTTTTCTCAGCAACTACATGTCTGATTGACACGAAACTTTCAGGGTAGGAGTGACACCCATGCAGAATGTTCTTATGATAATTGTGACGTCATAGGTCACGTGGTATGGCAGCCATCTTGGATTAAAAGCAAATAATTAAAAAATTATTTCTCAGAAACCACTGAATGGAAAAAATTTGAAACTTGGCACAATGTCAAGTACTCCCAATGGGGAACAAAAGCATGATAATGATGACATCATCGGTCAAGTGGTATACCAGACAAAAATGTTTTAATCGAATTCCTTATCCAAAGAAATGAAATTGCATGCACATGATCTATGACTTATTGGTATTGAAATATTAAATTGATGACATCATAGATCACATGGTTTGGCAGCCATATTGGATTTAACCGAAAACTTTAAAAAAAAAACTTTCTCCCAAACCTCCAAATTGATTGGCTCGAAACTTTACATGTGTCACTGTCTCGGCATCCCGATTAAAAGTTGATCAAGAAAACATCATTGGTCGCATGGTGTGGCAGCCATATTGGATTGAAGGAAAATATTAAATAATTTCATCTCTGAAACCACTTACCCTATTGATGCATTATTTTACAAATATCATCTAACAGCACTGTTGCAAATAGTTTGAAAATGATGATGTTGTAGGTCATGTGGTTTGGCAGCCATCTTGGATAGAAAAATGAATCTTATCCAATCAACACGAAACTTCACAAACATGATCCCCTAGCTATACATATGCAGAGTGTACATCTTTTTTAAGGTCATACGTCACGTGGTGTGGCAACCATATTAGCTTGAAAGCCGATATTTAAAAAAATCCCTTCTCTGAAACTGCTTCACCGATCGATGTGAAACCTGTCATGGCTGGTGAAAATGTGATACTTGAAAACAGTTGAAGGGATTTAAATCAAACTTGTTTATTTTTAGGACAGTGAACGTGGGAATCTATGTATGACATGCCGAGGCATATTGGCGACACACTCGCATATTGCTCTAGTTTATTAAAATATTGAGTTACAGAAGAGAAATGACAACCCACATAGTCCGTGGGCTGAGTAGGCTTTACATGCACCCCCCCCCCCCCCCCCACAACTTAACTTCCCGGGTATGTCCATGTACCCCCCACCCTAGGGGTTAGGAAAAACCATGTTAACAGAAAAAAACTCATTCCCTCATAGTTTGACCTCTGGTGACCTCATTAGTGACCTCATTTGCATATAACACATATCATTGTAAAGAGTGTCCCAGGACAAACATTTTGAGGGGTCATATGCAACCATAGGATGACTAGGTAAAAAGTTATGGCCATTTGAATTTCGCCTACCCCTAATTTTCGGAAATCACTGACACAGGGGGGGGTAACATCAAAATATGCGTGGGAGGTACCTTGGGAATGAGTTTTTTTCTGTTAACATGGTTTTTCCTAACCCCTAGGGTGGGGGGTACATGGACATACCCGGGAAGTCAAGTTGTGGGGGGGGGGGGGGGGTGCATGTAAAACCTACTCAGCCCACGGACTAACAGTCATTCAGGTTTGGCTTCCTGCAACAAAGGAACAGAAGGAAACGGATGCAAACCAGGAAGAGCTTATTGGTCTGGACCTTGAAGGTTGGCAGTAGTCGGGAAGAGTCATTCGATGCTGGAGTTTGGTGGTGTGAGAGACAAAGGAGGAAGGCGTGTTCATTGATTCTGCATATGTGCAGGAGACAGGAAGGGTGACTAGCCAAAGCCAGGTGAATGGAACGAGGTATCATGGATGGAGGAACTGCAACTGTTAATTCTGCAGAGCAACAATCATGGTGGTAACAGTAGAGAAGTGATAGAGAGGAAACTGCTCGATGGAGGCCAAGGGTCTGAAGGCTGACATTAAGTCTGAAGCGGTCACCCTCAATTCCTTAATCGACTGTGCTCAATCAAGGCTACAGCATCAAGGCTACAGCATAGTTTGGAGGTATTCCACCCCATATGTTAAGTGAGCAGTATTCCATCATCAGACTTGGGGTTTAGAAATAATTAACAGTTAGGGAAAGACTGGTGTTGGCTTAACCGTTAAGGTGGCTGGCTTAAGATTTTAGGGTCTTGCATTTGAGCTCCTTTCGTGCCGTTAAATAACACCAGGTGGGTTGACTCAGCCTGCCATCCTTTTAAGATCAGTAAAACAAGTACCAGCTTACATTAGCAGCACAGCCACACTCCAATAATAACAGATACGAAGAAGTAAGATATTTTTACGGGGGTCAAGTCGGCCAATCGGTCCAGATGCTTTCAGCCGGACCAGGGGTCTATTTGCATCTTCACAGAGCAATATTTGGATAGTCTGTGGCCGATCGGGCAGCGCTCCAGAATTATGTCCATGCTGGGCACCCAAAATGCCGGTGCAAACACATTGCTGCACCCAGCGGAAGTGTAATTTCAAGGGAACGTTATGCGCTCAATCACTATTATCCTCCAAGTCTAACGGATTATAAAAGCCAACGTGGCTATTTATTGTGACAGTCCAAAGACCTCAAAGAGACCCTATTAGTGTATAATATGTATTGCACCGAGGAGAGTGACAGGGGAGGCACACAAGGATTTGTTCGCTATACAATTCTATTTAAAATTGGGATACACGCTCTGGGGAATCCTACGAACGGGAGACCTCAGAAAGATAAATATTAAGGCCCCATTCATGCCACATGAGAAAACCAGAGAGAAATGGACAAGACAGGAATACTGGTTTATGGTTCGCTAGGGCACCGCAAAGTCTCAACAGCTTATCCTGCAGGGTGTGAGGGAAGACATCATTTGTGGATCATAGCCCAAGCCAGGACAGATGCGGCACGAGAGTGGCCCACTGCTGCTATTGGGAGAGGAATGGTTCGGGTGATAGTAAGGGATACAGGCTCCGCCTCTTTCATGATCTGCATGGCAGGTCTTCCTCCATGGAACCTCAGACCAGACGGACAGATTTCTAGCCTCTCCCTCTTTTAGCCCCTCAGCTGTCTTTCGCTCCGTCCCATCACTTGGCCCTGCCAGCTCATTGGCGGGTCCGGCATCAATCAAGCCGAGGCCCACATCTAAACTTATTGGCTTACCCCAAAGGTTTGAAAATAGCGGAACTGTGCCAATACTTGCACCTCGGTGGTTTTGCAAGGCTGCAAGTTACATTTAGGACAGACTACAATGGATAGAACATTAAAAGGGGATTATGGAATAGGCAGTTTTCGACAAACATTACGAGGGGGGATGACAGGCTCTGCACAAATGTCGAGGCATATTATATTACAATTCATTTACATCACTGTTATACCAAACATGCACTATGGAAGTGATTATTTCTGAGCTAACTTGTACATGCTTAACCCATAGAAGCCATCTCTGCAACATAACATTTTGGGACTCGGAAAATAAATTCCAGTTTCTAGGAAGCTTTTAGGGCAACAGTTACAATATGGCGCTTTCAAGAGATCAGATGAAATTTAAATTCCCAGAATGCTGATGGCAGAAGTCTGTATGAGGGATGTGCTTGACAATCAAGATGAGGGAATGATGCTTCGACTTTATTTGCGATCAGAAGGGATTGTGTCTTGATACGCTTGAATGTAATGAGGTTGGTTGTGTGTGGGGCACCAAACGTAAACTCAAACTGATACCGCACATCTCATTTTATCTACAGTTGCTCTCTTATTACCATGTTTACCCTTTATGTTAATTTCTTAAAACATGTTACCGCATACAGTTTGGAAGGAATCGAATTAATGAAAGAATGCATTACATCATTTGCTTTGAGGCAACATACAGTATCAAAACGTGCCGAAGAAAGCTTGACAATCAAGATTTTAATGAAAGGCTGATTTTGCACCACACGAGGTCGACCGTATCTCAACCTTTTCGAAAGAAATGACTGAGAATGTCCAGTTAGCCTCTTCAGTCTCAAACTGGAGAAACGAGTCACACTAAAAGATGTCATTTGGTGTCTGTCTGTCTGTCCGTGATACATTTGGTGTTACTTATTCAATCTCAACCAATCTTGCCACAGGGATTAAGGGTCACATGACAGAGGTTGTAGCACCTCTGACATGACAGTTAGCTCCCTGCCCCAAGGGGGTTTTCCACCTTGGGTGAAATCTGGTTTAAGGTCTGTTTGAAATCTGTTTCTTTCATTCCCCTTTTCTCCCGCCTCTGGAACAAACTCCCCCACTCTCTTCAATCCCACTCCACCCTCCAGGTCTTTAAACAGCTGTTCACCACAATCTCTCATCTACCCCCATCCAAAACCTTGATCTTTTCTACCCCCGTTAATCCACCCCAAACCCACGTGCTTCAAATTCCGTTTTCTTTCCTGAAAGCCCCTGTAGTGTCCATCTTGTTTATCCCGTGTACCACACCCCAGCCCTCTCCCTTCCACAGATCTCCCGATGTCCCTGTTCTCTACTGTTGCTGTGCTTCCGTCTCTCACCCCCTCTTGTCTCACCCCCTCTTGTATCAGAGAGGAAAGCAAATATCTATGTTGGGGGGGGGGGGGGGGGGGGGAGGTCAAACCTGGAACCACTTTGACCACTGGTAGACCCCTTAAATCCCGATTTTTTTTTAATGCCGTGAACAAACTTTAGTCACAACACAACAAATACAACAAATATCATTTGTGCCAAATTTGGGCGCAATCCCATCAGCGGTTTCGGAGAATAAGTTTCAAGTGTTTACGGACTGACGGACGGACTGACTGACTGACTGACGACGCACCATCGGATAAGCTCCCCTGAACTTTGTTCCAGGTGAGCTAAACATATAAATAAATAAAAAAGAGTGTAAATAGCTTGTCATTGTGTTTTATGGGGCACACATACCAGAAGTTAAAGAAAGTTATTATAACCACAAACTATTCAGTAAATTACATCCAAATTATGCTTACCTTCTAATACAGTCGCTACTAAACTAGAAGAGGTGTGGAGAAAATCCGATGTGCTTCTACTCTTGGGGTAGGGAGCTAACTATCATGTTAGAGGTGCTACAACCTCTGTCATGTGACCCTTAATCCCTGTGGCAAGATTGGTTGAGATTGAATAAGTAACACCAAATGTATCACGGGCAGACACCAAATGACAAAGAATCCGAAAAAATCCTACTAACCGGATCCGGAACTTCACCAAAACTGAATCGAATCGTCCTTGTCACACACACAATCTGTCCACCAAGTTTTGTCCAAATCCGTCCATAACTTTTTGATATATCCTGCCATATGTTGATTTTAGCCCGATCCCTCAATGATTTTTTTTTTTTTTTTTTTTTTTGGTATACTGAATCGAGGCTCGTGAAAGAGCTAACATTTATTTCACAAACAAATCAACCAGACAAACAAAATATATAAAAAGAGGGAGCAGAAGACAAGATGGGGAGAGAAGGGGAAGCACACAACCACAACATTTGAGAGCAGGGAGAAGTGTGGGAGGGAGAGGGCTTGGGGGCAGGAGGCGTGGGAAGGGGGGGGGGGGGGGGGGGAGAGGGTACAAAACACAAAGGGACCGAAATTAGCGGGGGTAGAAAAGATCAAGGTTTTGGATGTGGGAGGATAAGAGATGGTGGTGAACAGCTGTTTTAAAGACCTGGAGGGTGGAGTGGGATTGAAGAGAGTGAGGGAGTTTGTTCCAGAGGCGGGAGAAAAGAGGAATGAAGGAGTGAAGGTGAGTAGAAAGTCTTGATTTTGGCAGTTTAACCATAAGAGGGTTGCAGGCAGATCTTGTGCGACCTGTAGGAATATTTGGGGGACAGAGCCCAGAGAGCTGGGGGGCGAGGCCAGAGAGGAGTCGGTAGAAGACGGAAAGACCACCAACCTGCCTGCGGTGAGTGAGTGAAAGGCCCTTGGAGTTAGCTTCATCGCGGGAGATTCCAATGATTCTGAACGCTTTGGTTTCAACAGCGTGAAGACGAGCTAGGTGTGAGGCAGGAGCACCAGACCAGAGGGGAGAGCAGTATTCCATAGAGCTGCGGATGAAAGCCTTGTATGTGGTGAGGAGCTCAGGTGTGCCAAGGAAGGACTTCGCACGACGGAGGATGCCCAGTCGGCGACTGGCTTTGGAGGCCAGATTTGAAATGTGGTTTTCCCAGGAAAGATCATGGCAAATAGTGAGACCCAAAAGCTTGAGTGACAGAACTTCTTGGAGAGGATTATTCAGAAAGTGGATGGGAGGGTTTTCCAGTCGGTCTTTTCAGAGAGACATCGTAAGAGTGTGAGATTTATCAGGATTGAAAGACATGTTCCACTTGTTTGCCCAGTCTGTGATTTTGTCCAGGTCTGCAGAGCGTGAGGAGGCTGCAGACTGCCGATCTGAGGGATGAGGAATGGAGCGACAGAGAGTGGAGTCATCAGCAAAGAGATAGAGAGGATTTTCCAGAGAGTCAGAGAGATCATTGATGAAGACCAGAAAAAGCACAGGGCCCAGAACACTGCCTTGTGGAACTCCAGCCTGAACAGGAAGAGGAGATGAGAGAAACCCATTCAGGGCCACACGTTGACTATGACCAGAGAGGAAGTCCGCCAGCCATGCGTGGAGATTTTCATGGATACCATGCGTGGAGATTTCCATGGATACCAAAGGAGGAGAGTTTGGTGAGATTCATTTAAAGATGAAGATGATGAAGATTCACTTAAAGATTCACTTTAAAAAATTTATACTAGCCGGATCCGGATCTTCACCAAAATCTAATAATTTCGTCCTTGTCACCTACGCTACCTCTCTGCCAAATTTCGTCCGAATCCGTCCACAACTTTTTGAGATCTGTTGTTCACAAACAAACAAACAAACAAATGAAAAATCACTGACACTTGGAAAAAAGAGAACAAAGTAGAATGGCACTCAGTAGAGCATCCTTTTGACTTCACAAATAATTGGTGGTTGAATTATGTGACCTCATATGCAAATGTTCTTCAAATTAAGTTAATCGGATGAAAATTGTCAATTTTAGAAATTTGGTCTATGTTGACCTTTTGGCCTATGTTGATGTCAAAAATCGTCGGTGATTGAATTCAGTTAGCGGATATGAAAATCCTATTCAAATTTCAAGTCAATCGGATGAAATTGAGGATTTTAGAAATTTGAAGAAAAGTGGTTTTCCTTTGGCCTATGTTGACCTTTCGACCTCAAAAATATATAGGATTTTGTTGAACCACGAACTCCACCATTTGGTGAAGTTTCGTGAAGATCGGTTTAAAATTGTGACCTGTAGGCAAGTATAAGTGAGCGGACAGACAAACACACAAACCGGAGTGATCAAAATACTTGTCAAAAAAAAAAAAATTTGGCCAAGTAACAAAAAGACAGACAGACAGACGTGAAAACATAACCTCCATCCACCTTTGGTGTTGGAGGTAATAAAATGTTCAATGAATTTTACACAATCATTTCCTCCACAAAGAACAATTCCTCCTTCATCTGGAAGCACGTGTTCCTCATGAAACACATAACAAGCGTCATTTAACATCATGTGCTCATCACGTGTTCTTGCTTTCCTTTCTCTCATCTGATTTTCTAAAATCTGATCCCTGATCTTTCTCTGATTCGATCTAAAAGACACCTTTTCCTTTCTCTAATCTGGTCGCTTTGCAAAGCAACGGCTCCTAAGGATTTCCTCAAGCTTAAGGAAATCCTTCCTTGAAGATTTCCTCAGGGTCATTTATGCAACAGCCCTAAAGGAAATATTTTTCTAAGGAATCACAGTGTCCCTTAATGTAAATCTTTCCTTTAGGATAAGGGAGTTTTATGCAACCGGGCCCTTGTCATTATAATATTTGATAAAACAATGTATCTAGAATACCACTCTTGTTTCTGAAGGTTTGGTAAGCAGTTCTGTAAGCTAAAGATCATTGCACTTACCTAGAGGTCTAGCAAGTCGAGACGACCTTGATACTTGCCTACAAGTCACAATTTTAAACCGATCTTCACGAAACCTCACCAAATGGTGGAGTTCGTGGTTCAACAAAATCCTATATATTTTTGAGGTCGAAAGGTCAACATAGGCCAAAGGAAAACCACTTTTCTTCAAATTTCTAAAATCCTCAATTTCATCCGATTGACTTGAAATTTGAATAGGATTTTCATATCCGCTAACTGAATTCAATCACCGACGATTTTTGACGTCAACATAGGCCAAAAGGTCAACATAGACCAAAACGTCAACATAGACCAAATTTCTAAAATTGACAATTTTCATCCGATTAACTTAATTTGAAGAACATTTGCATATGAGGTCACATAATTCAACCACCAATTATTTGTGAAGGCAAAAGGATGCTCTACTGAGTGCCATTCTACTTTGTTCTCTTTTTTCCAATTGTCAGTGATTTTTATCTTGCCAAAACGAAGTTTTTGCAAGATGTATTAGTCAGCTTGTATGTTTGTTTTTTTGTTTGTGGTTAATCTTTTTTTTTTCACGTTTAGATCACTCTGTAGACCACAGTTATTATTGGAAACTCCTGTAACTTCGCATATCAGAGTCCTATAGAGATACCCTTCAGCACACAAAATTTTGAAGGTCAAGGTCAAAGGTCAAGGTCACTTTGTGGTCAATCATGGAGGTCGACGAAACACTAATTTTTTGAGTAACTTTGATCGGATCGTCTCCAAACTTCATGGGAATCTAGTATATGGTCCGGCGCTCAGCTGATTAGTTTTTGGTGGCGATCGGCCTTGACCTTCATGGTTAGCGCTGGAGGTCGAAAATTATTGACCCCAAGGTCAAATTTTGAAATCGTAGGTACCATATCGAGTAATACCTCATATGAATGCCCTTGATGAGTGCTTCCCAGATCTGTAAACAGTTTGACGCTATGACGTCATTTGATGACGTCATGACGAAAAAACGGAATTTTCACATCTTGGCAAGATACGGTTCACCCTGTGGGTGACATATTTTTTTCATTTGTTTGTTTGTTTGTTTGTGAACAACAGATCTCAAAAAGTTGTGGACGGATTCGGACGAAATTTGGCAGAGAGGTAGCGTATGTGACAAGGACGAAACTATTAGATTTTGGTGAAGATCCGGATCCGGCTAGTAGAATTTTTAAAAAGTGATTCTTCATCATTGAGGGATCGGGCTAAAATCAACATATGGCAGGATATATCAAAAAGTTATGGACGGATTTGGACAAAACTTGGTGGACAGATTGTGTGTGTGACAAGGACGATTCGATTCAATTTTGGTGAAGTTCCGGATCCGGATCCGGTTAGTAGAATTTTTAAAGTGATTCTTCACCATTGGGAGATAGGGCCAAAAACGATACATAGCAGGATATCTCAAAAAGTTGTGGACGGATTTGAATGAAACTTAGTGGATAGGTTGTGTGTGTGACAAGGAAGAATTGATTCTATTTTGGTGAAGATCCGGATCCAGATCCGGCTAGTATAATTTTAAAAGTGATTCTTCACCATTGGGAGATAGGGGCCAAAAACGATACATAGCAGGATATCTCAAAAAGTTGTGGACGGATGATTTTGATTAAATGTGATTCTGTATTGTGATTTTATGGTCTACTCTGGGATACAAAACGTAAACTGTACACCTGGCAAAGGTATGCTCTCTACTGAGTGTCGTTCTAGTTACCCTCGCCTGAGGAGAGGGTATTTATTGCATTTGAGTCTGTTTGTCTGTCTGTTTGTCCGCACAGAATAAATATGATTTTCTCTGCAACCGTTGGTCCGATTGACAGGAAATTTTCACCATAGGTGCAACTCTACGTGTATAATTTTTCAATGATAATTATGACGTCATAGGTCACGTGGTTCGGCCGCCATCTTGAAAAACCGAAAAGCTTTGCACCTCTATATCTCCGAAAACGCTGAAGAGAAAAATTGAGACATGGCTCATTGTAAAGAACCCTCCATGTGGAATAACCTCTGTTAATATCATAGGTGCCTCCATTATGACGTCATAATTCGACAAGTACAAAACTTCATCTGATCAAGATAAAATTTCTTGAGCATAATCTAGGGATAAATTGGTGGAGAAAACTAATAATGACGTCATCAGTCACGTGGTTCGGCCGCCATATTTGTTTTAACACAAAAGCCATAAAAACCACTAAAAACACATCATGGAGAGGGACTGCAATCTCGGATTGCTCTTTCTTGTTGCAAATGCGCTAGTGCGCAGTAAATGTTTGGAAATATTCCGAGAATGGTCAAAGTGTGAAATTCTGAAAGTGAAATGTGAGTGCAAAACATCAAGCAAAATATTGTTTGTCATGAAAGAGTGAAAATGTTATCCAAGTCACTGTGCCGCTGCTCAGGGCGTTTTTCACAATGAACAATCATTTTTCATTTGCGGAAGTATTATCCTATCAGCCTTCTGGCATCGCGCTACAATAATCGTCAACTTCGTGATCAATTTCCATCAAAAGCACCTTTTGGAAACTCAACGGTTGGTGTCTAGGGATTGGGGGGACGGAGGGGTGCTCCCTTGAGTTTGAGGAAGGTTTTAAGGAAAAACTTAAGGTATATTTGTATATGCAACTATCCTCAAAGTATGGGTGTCCTTCAGGGGAAACTTAAGGAGACATTTAAGTAAATCCTCAAATCTTTCCTTAAGGATGCTTTATGCAACTGGGCCAAGGTATCTGCCCTTGAATTACATTAACATATACCTACTAGGTGTGTGTTTGTGTGTGTGTGTGTGTGTACAGGATCTGTAAGGTGTGTGTGTGTGTGTGTGTGTGTGTGTGTCTGTGTATGTGTGGATGGACAGACACTTTAGAATGGCTATGAGGACAGCTAAACTGGGGTGGAGAACGAATGATAATAATGAATGCCCAAGACCAAGGACACTAAAGCAATGGCTTTAAGAAGATGGTGGGACTGAATAAATTGGACAGGTGTAGATTTTGCAAGGTAGAAACGAAGCATGAACCACCTCCTCCTATTGGGATATAAAAACACAAGACCGATGGTCTAACAACGGTGTAGCCGGGCTTGTTTGATGCTTTAGTTGTAGAGGATCAGATTACCTGGGTGGGGATACCAGTTAGCAGTTAGCAAATAATGCAAGTACGGTATTAATTTTTTTTGACTTTAGGCATGAACAGCGGTTCATGAACGACTTGGGTAACTAAATGGCGAATAGTAAACGATGAACCAATAAATTCCATATTCCTGTGCCACCTTCAGTTGAACGTCGGGCATTGACAGCAGGTTCTCTGTATTTTCATTCCAAACAATATCATTCATCATTCCAATCACAAATTAATACTATTTGGCATTGATATATCAAAATATATTGTGAAATCATGATTGTATTGAGATAACAAACCACCAAACCATCGTCATCTGTTCACTTCCGGATTCGGGAGCAAAGTCCATGTCGATTACATTGAAAATCATAATTGTATTGAGGAATTTCTGAAACCTCCTACCTACCTTACGCTTCTCTGCGTCAAAAAACTAGTATGGACATGTACTCCTCAGGCCAGTTTAACTGTCGAGCCATAGAACGCTGGGAACTCAAAACATTCCATAGAAGGTTATTATATTTCCTTTTAGTAAAATATGTAGCTGTAATGGTTACTAAACTCATCCCCTCTCATGTGACGATATCCTCAGCTCTGATGGGTGGACGTTTGTGGGGACATACAGACAGCCAAACGCTGTTCTAGAAAGCATTTCCCTATGGGCTACTGTTACGGGGTCCCCCCCCCCTTACCCCTGGTCTCGGTGGACCTCCGAACCCCGAGAGGGTCCCCGGCAGAAAGATGTTTTTATCCCTCACTGGAACCAGCAAATGAAACGGTCGAATCAAATGATGCAACCACACCCGGTTATAAACAAACCATAATATATTATAAATCCCACACAAATAGCCATACAGCAATGGGGGCAATCACCCCTACTTTCAAATTTTACGATAAAATCCTAGTCAAGCCCCTTAACCCCACACTCACGGCACCTCCCCCAATGTCTCTGCTTCCCTCCAAGGCGAAGTCCCAATGTCTGTGTGCTCCAGCGATCGGCGAGTCAAGGCCCGATGGTCAATTGAGGCGTCGACGAGCGAGACGACCCCGAGGTCACGTGCTCAGCCCCCAGCAACACAGCGGTGGAGAGGAACCTCACAAAGATTCGCTCCGATGTACACGTTGCGGTTCAACCCACGAGCCTCCGTAGAATTCGCACGTGCCCCTTTCTGGCACGGCCGTTCCCGGCAATCCACCCGGGAATAATGCCCAGACGACACGACGAAAGCCTGTTCCCTGCAGGGTGCTCGCGTGGCCAAAATGGTGGACGGCTTTCGCTCCAACCCAGGTTCTCAAGGTCTGGATCCTCCGGAACCTCACTGAGAATACCCGGCGACACAGCCTCCCCGCACTCCGGTGATATTTCTTATCGACTGAACTTTCTTTCAAGGATGCAAGGTTCCCTCGCACTGTATGTCGAACGCTCGGCCCGGAGCCTCCACCAACACACCTCTTTCCGATCTCCTCCCACCTCCTTTTCTTCGCTCCACCTCTTCCGGTCTCGATCCGGATTTCCGGCCACATTTTACCAGGAGCGCTTTAAAATCTTTTACTCACAACAACCCTTTCCCTTAAGTCACAATAAGCATAATATCTAGAATACTTCGAACCAGCAACAATACTCATAACAACAATCATTAAGACCGAGTCCGTAACACTTCCCCCCTTCAGGAAAGAAAGTTTGACCACAGCGAAAACTTTCTTTGCAGGCCAACTTGTCAACAAACCACCTAGTGCCTCCTGATAGCACTTTTCCCCGGGAGGCCGAGCTGAGTATTCCCTACATGGACGCCTTTAGGAACGTGAAGTTCACGGTTAGTCCGTGCAGGAACGTTTACCACATGGACGCCTTTAGGAACGTGGCGTTCATGGTTAATCCGTGTAGGAAAGTTCACTCGGCTGCTCCGCAGCATTCAGTGCTTCACCTCTTTCTAACTTCCCTAAGATTCACGGTTGGACCACCTGTCACTGTAGTCACGTGAATAACGGTCTCCTTCTCATCCGCTACCCTGATAGTCGTCCTTTCGGGAGCTGCCGTAACTCTGGGAGCCTCCATAGCAATATCGGCTGCGGCCACCACCAACACTACCGCCAAGTTGTCCTCTTCTGTAGCCCCCTCAACGCCGACGAAATGCCTTCACTACTGTTATGGTCCGACCCTCCAACTCCTGGTTATTCAGATCCTTTTCTGCATTTCTGGCGTCCTTTGAGTTTTCAAATGTGACAAAGCCAAACCCTCTTGACTTTTGGCTCTCCCTGTCTTTTGTCAGCAGCACTTCCAAAAGCGGTCCATATTTGTTGAAGGTAGACTCCAGAACCTCTTCCTGTCTTGAAGTTCAGTCCACCTACAAAAAGCTTGCCAACTTCGCCTCCATCCCTGACTGGTGTGGTGTTATTTCCCATATCGGACTTTTTCACAACCATCAGGTTACTAGAAACTTGACCCCCGGCCAAATCATTCCCAACCACAACTGATACTCCCTCTACAGGAAGAGTGGCTTGCAACCCCATGGTGACCGGTCCTGACACCAAATCAGACTCTAGATTGATGACATGAAGGGGAGCGCTAACCCAGCCACCGATCCCTTGTAACCGAACACTATCACCAGTTGCTGTACTCTCCGACAATGGCAAAATGCCTTCAAGCATTAAGGATTGATGTGCTCCTGTGTCCCTCAATACCCTAACAGGTCTTGGGTTAGTCGAGTCTCCCTCCAGTGAGACAAACCCCTCATAAATAGATGGTTGGTAACTCTTCTGTGGGCGATTTCTCACGTTTGCCATCGCATTCGGAGTTGTACTAGTCGGACTCCGCTCCTGATTTTCCTTTCCCAAAGCATGACAGTGGGACATCAAGTGTCCTGGTTTATGGCAAAAAGCGCAAGTAGGCCCGGAGGAGAACCTCGTGGTCTGCCTCAAGGCCCACGGAGGATATGTCTGCCTTGAAACCGTTGACTTCTGACCTCTAGAAGTCGTGATATCAGAGTGGTCCTCCTCTCGAGGCCGCCCCCATGAATTTTCGTTCTCCGCCCCTGCCATACCATAGCTCCCCTGGCTAAGTCTAGGCGAGAAGTTAGGGTTGCGGAACCCCATCCTGTGGGTTAAGGCATAGTCATCTGCCATGGTCGCTGCCTCATACAACTTTGGTACTTTCCTTTCCTCCAGGTGTATTTTAATGTCCTCGTGGACACACTGTTGGAATTCCTCCACCAGGATAAATTGTCGCAATAGTTCGAAGTCTTTCCCAACTCCTTTTGAATCGCACCACCTATCAAGCATGGTTTCTTTCAATCTGGCAAACTCCACGTGGGTCTCACTCTCCCTCCTGGCATTCCGGAATTTTTGCCGGTAAGCTTCCGGGACCAATTCATAGGCTTTGAGAATGTGTTTCTTCAATACCTCGTAATCTGCACATTGGTCAATCGGTAAAGCCGAATAAATCTCTTGAGCTTTACCCACCAGAACACTTTGCACTAGTATGGACATGTACTCCTCAGGCCAGTTTAACTGTCGAGCCACTTTCTCAAAGTGTGGAAAAAACTTGGCTACCTCCTTCTCATTAAAGGGTGGGACCAGCCTCACATGTCTGCCAACATCCCAGGTGTTCTGACTAGGTGTCGAACCAGTCAGCAGGGATGGTACCTCTCCCCGTTCTCTCATTAACTCCAGCTCCTTGACTTTAATTTCCTGCTGACGCGCCAATTCACGGTCCTGTAACTCCCTTTCGGCTCTTCTCTCCTCTGCTTCGAGGTCTCTTTCCACTCTCCTTTCCTCTCTTTTTTTGTCTTCTAACCTTTCCTGGAGTTCTCTTTCCAGTGCTTTTTCCCTTTCCTGGCTCCGTAATTGCATCTCCAGTTTCCGGAGCTCCACATTTTCTTGTTCTTCTGGTAACCAATCCCAGGCTACCTCTTCCCATGCTTTTAATCCCACCATAGATTGTATCACCACTGTCTGCAACTCTGCCTTCTTCATATTAGTTCGGACCTCCAAGCGAAAATGTTTGGCCAATTTCCAGAGGTCCGATTTTACTAACGCTCTGAACTGTGCTTCACTCGGGGTCACCATAAACTTCTCTGCGTCAAACGCCATAGTGACTACTGGTAACACCTGTTAACCTTCACACAAGAAATTTCTAACAAACAAAAACAAAAGTTTTTTTTTTGTTTTTTTTGTTGTTGTTTGTTTTTGGAAAAAATTTGGGAATGTTGGAAAAGAGTTCCAAACTTGGGAATTCTTTCCCGGACTAAATTTAAGAATTTTTTTTAGCTCCCGGACGCAGACCCAATTGCGAGTCCACGAATATCAATTGGACGAGCCCCCAATTTCTGTTACGGGGTCCCCCCCCCCTTACCCCTGGTCTTGGTGGACCTCCGAACCCCGAGAGGGTCCCCGGCAGAAAGATGTTTTTATCCCTCACTGGAACCAGCAAACGAAACAGTCGAATCAAATGATGCAACCACACCCGGTTATAAACAAACCATAATATATTATAAATAATAATAATAATAATAATAATAATAATGCATTTATTTTATACTAGGGCATGCCCGTACTATATATATATCTAAAATTATATCCCCCCCCTCTATTTACATGAAATGGTTTGGTCCATTCGCAAAGCCAAAGCGAACGGCTTGCGAGTACGGTGACAATCCCCCCCCTCTATTTACATGAAATGGTTTGGTCCAAAGCGAACGGCTTGCGAGTACGGTGACAATCCCCCCCCCCCCCTCTATTTACATGAAATGGTTTGGTCCAAAGCGAACGGCTTGCGAGTACGGTGACAATCCCCCCCCCCCTCTATTTACATGAAATGGTTTGGTCCAAAGCGAACGGCTTGCGGAGTTTGGTAAAGAAATCGCCATAGCTCGGTAACTACTTCTCCGATTAATTTCAAACCTTGAAAAGGCACATCCTCGGGTCCCCAGCAATATACCTGGCAAGTTTCAAGTATATCGGACCGGTAGTTGTCGAGAAACAGCGGTCACAGACAAACATACAAACATACAAACATACACACAGAGATTACTGGAATTATAGATAGATAGCGCTTTTCAGGAAGCCCAAAGACGCTTTGACAGAGTGCAAAACATAATGCATAGCAAAACATAAAAACAATTGCAAAAAAAGAAGAATCAATAGGGAAATATTCAAAGCACAAAGGAGGGAGAAGGAGAGGAGATAGTCAGGGGTTAGATGCTGTGGGTTAAATGTTGAATGCAGTGTTGAACAGGTGGGTCTTGATTGATGTTTTGAATGTGGTGAGTGAGGAGGAGTCTCTGATGGTGTGAGGTAGCGAGTTCCAGAGGGTGGGAGCAGCGATGGAGAAGGCCCTGTCCCCCCAGGATCTAAATTTGGTCCGGATGGGGGCGGGGGGGGGGGGGGGTCAGGAGGTTGGTACCAGCAGAGCGGAGGTTGCGGGTGGGAGTGTGTCTAGAGAGGAGGTCAGCCAGGTAGGATGGGGCCAGGTTATGGAGGGCTTTGTAGGTCAAGAGGAGGATTTTGTACTGGATTCTCTGGGAGATGGGGAGCCAGTGAAGCTTGTAAAGGACGGGGGTGATGTGGTCACGGGTCTGGGAATGGGTGAGTAGACGGGCAGCGGAGTTCTGAATGTATTGGAGTTTATTGGTGATTGTTGAGGGTGAACCATAAAGGAGGCTATTGCAGTAGTCCAGACGGGAAGTGATGAAGGCGTGGATGAGGGTTTCTGCAGCCACGGAGGAGAGGGATGGACGGAGACGGGCGATGTTTTTCAGGTGAAAGAAGGCTGTCTTTGTGATCTGTTTAGTGTATTTGTCGAAGGAGAGGGTTTGGTCAAAGATGATGCCAAGATTCCGGATGTGAGGGGAGGTGGATACTGGGAAACCGTCGATGTTGAGGGCAAAGTTATGGGTGGACTTGGTGAGCGTTTTTGGGCCAATGATGATTATTTCAGATTTATCACAGTTAAGTTTGAGGAAGTTGATTTGAAGCCAGGATTTTATTTCAGTGATGCAGTTTGTCAGGATAGAGTGGGTGGCGGTGGAGATGGACTTGGTGGAGATGAAAAGCTGGATGTCATCAGCGAAGCAGTGGAATTGGAGACCATGACGGCGGATTAAGTGACCGAGGGGGGACAGGTAAAGGATGAAGAGGAGGGGGCCAAGAACTGAACCTTGGGGGACACCTTGGGGGAGGGGAGCAGTGGGGGATTTGCAGTTATTGATGGAGATGAACTGACGTCTGTCAGAGAGGTATGATTTAATCCAAGAGCAGTGCCGGTAATGTTAAAGGTGGTTTCAAGTCGGGTGAGGAGGATGGTGTGATCGATGGTGTCAAAGGCGGCGCTGAGGTCGAGGAGGATGAGAATGTTGAGGTTGCCAGCGTCAGAGGAGAGGAGAAGGTCGTTGGTGATTTTGAGGAGAGAAGTTTCAGTACTGTGGTTGGAGTGGAATCCGGATAAATCCCACACAAATAGCCATACAGCAATGGGGGCAATCACCCCTACTTTCAAATCTTACGATAAAATCCTAGTGAAGCCCCTTAACCCCACACTCACGGCACCTCCCCCAATGTCTCTGCTTCCCTCCAAGGCGAAGTCCCAATGTCTGTGCGCTCTCGCAATCGGGGAGGCAAGGCCCGATGGTCAATTGAGGAGTCGACGAGTGAGACGACCCCGAGGTCACGTGCTCAGCCCCCAGCAACACAGCGGTGGAGAGGAACCTCACAAAGATTCGCTCCGATGTACACGTTGCGGTTCAACCCGCGAGCCTCCGTATAATTCGTACGTGCCCCTTTCTGGCACGGCCTTTCCCGGCAATCCACCCGGGAATAATGTCCAGCCGACACGGCGAAAGCCTGTTCCCTGCAGGGTGCTCGCGTGGCCAAAATGGCGGACGGCTTTCGCTCCAACCCGGGTTCTCAAGGTTTGGATCCTCCGGAACCTCACTGAGAATACCCGGCGACACAGGCTCCCCGCACTCCGGCGATATTTATTATTGACCGAACTTCCTTTCAAGGACGCAAGGACGCACTGTACGTCGAACGCTCGGCCCGGAGCCTCCACCAACACACCTCTTTCCGATCTCCTCCCACCTCCTTTTCCTCGCTCCACCTCTTCCGGTCTCGATCCGGATTTCTGGCCACATTTTACCAGGAGCGCTTTTAAATCTTTTACTCACAACAACCCTTTCCCTTAAGTCACAATAAGCATAATATCTAGAATATTTCGAACCAGCAACAATACTCATAACAACAATCATTAAGGCCGAGTCCGTAACACGACACTGTAAAAAAAAAAACTCATGTCAGAACAAATGCACACACAAAGGCACAACAGAGTGTGTAGAGCATTCGACTGCCACATCTGCAAAAACTTCAATATCCTAATTCCAGAAAACTCATGCAAAACATGAACCAAAAGCGATAATTGCAAAGTAGTAAAAGTAACACACATATGACCTGATGATCCCATCAGGCATGGACATATATAAAAAAGCATTGCGACCGGATATAGTACTTTGGTACAAAATAAAGACAGCATTGCTAATGGAGGTATCAGTTCCCAGCGATTTTGGCCTAACTGCAGATATCAAGAAAATGACCAAATAGCAGGACCTTAAAAATGAAGTGGAAAGATCATGGAAGCTGAAGAGCACCAACATTTTACCAGTGATAATTGGAGCAACAGGAAGTATGAAGAAGAACCATACATAGATCTCCAAAAACCATCCCAAGAAATATTACTACAAACAAACTGCAGCTGGAAGCTGTTTGGGGCTCAACGACAAATCAGAAAAGTACCCTCGGACAAAACGTTGAGATCAAGAAAACTTCATAGCTTAGTCTATGAAACGTGATCCACCCATCCCCCACTCCCTTACCGAAATGGAGGTGGATAGATACTTCAAGACCTGGGAGGGCTCTGTTCCACCTGCTGAAACCAACAAATGGTGATAACACACACATTCTCTCTCTCTCTCTATCTCTCTCTCTCTCTCTCCAAGGCATGCGTGTTCGTGCTTGTGTTTGCGGTTAGTGTCTTTGTTTCTTTAAATTGTAAGACAGCATTAGCTATCGCCCAAAAATGCAGTTACTGCGACTCACTAATAAAAATGGTGCTGTTTTTAAGCTAATAAACGATGCACTTGATTGCAAAACTGATAATCGATTTACTTGAAACAAAATTGAATGTCCGTTCAAACATACAGATGCCAGTTCAGCATGTCTTTCTGCAATTGAAGAAAAATCAGAAATGTCAGTTGAATGCAGTGGGACGTTTGCGAAGGGAATGGATAATTAGCAGTAAACTATATGACAGGTTGGAACAGTTTATTCGACGGTGCAGCCTTATGAGCGTGCCAAAGTCTGAAGCCTGGGCCTAGTGTCAGATGTGCTGATCTTTATTTATTAGACATCCTACGGACGTAAATTAACACTCGTTACCTCCGCCGACAAAGGTGGATGGAGGTTATGTTTTCACCCCTGTCTGTTTGTCTATGAACAAAATATCTCAAAAAGTTGTGGACGGATTCGGACGAAATTTGGCAGAGATGTAGCATATGTGACGAGGACGAAATTATTAGATTTTGGTGAAGATCCGGATTCGGCTAGTAGAATTTTTTAAGTGATTCTTCACCATTGAGTGATATGGCCAACCAGGTGGAGGTATATGCTCTCCACTGAGTGCCGTTCTAGTTTTACTCTGTACACGTTGCACATCACGTCAGGCGAATGTCACCTCCCTGTGCCTTGTGTTTATGGTAATTAAAAAAACAAAGCTTCTGGACACCGTCCTTGAGGCTCCGTTTGCACCGCCACCGTCTACAATTTCAACAGAAGAGACATAATTACTATTTTATGGAAAATGTTTTTCGACTTTGTTTTATCCTCAAAAATAGTTATCTTGATTTGCGATCGATCGATTTAGATTATTTATCCCTCGGTGGAGTGTTTCAGTGATGGTTGTCCTTCTGGAAGTTTCTCCCATCTCCACACAGGATCTCTGGAGCTCAGCCAGAGTGACCATCGGGTTCTTGGTCACCTCTCTTGCCAAGGCCCTTCTCCCCCGATTGCTCAGTTTGGCCGGGCGGCCAGCTCTAGGAAGAGTCCTGGTTGTTCCAAACTTCTTCCATTTAAGAATTATGGAGGCCACTGTGCTCTTGGGAACCTTCAATGCAGCAGAATTTTTTTGAAGGCTTCCCCAAATCTGTGCCTCGACACAATCCTGTCTCTGAGCTCTGCAGGCAGTTCCTTCGACCTCATGGCTTGGTTTTTGCTCTGATATGCATTGTCAGCTGTGAGACCTTATATAGACAGGTGTGTGCCTTTCCAAATCATGTCTAATCAATTGAATTTACCACAGGTGGACTCCAATCAAGGTGTAGAAACATCTCAAAGATGATCAAGAGAAATGGGAGGTACCAGGGCTAAATTTCAAGTGTCATAGCAAAGGGTCTGAATACTTATGTAAATGTGATATTTCAGTTTTTTCTTTTTAATAAATTTGCAAAACTTTCTAAAATCCTGTTTTCTCTTTGTCATTATGGGGTATTGAGTGTAGATTGATGAGGGAAAAAATGAATTTAAATGATTTCAGCATAAGGCTGCAATATATGGTGAGCACCAGCACATAATCCACAAGGAAACAACAGCCTGTCTGCCACCCCGACCATCGTTCCGATCAGTGCAAACCAAAACCAGTGGGTGTGGTGCGATCGGCGGAGATAACAATCAACGACATAACAGCGTGACGAGCGCTGCCCCGATCTCCTGTGGACCGAAGTCCTAGACCAAAGCGTCACCTCCGTCCCGGAGGCCTCAGCCCGGCCACTCTGTCGACAGAGATTTCATTCTTGAGGTTGGTCCTCATTGGTTAGATTTTTTTGCAGGATGCCGGCCTGATGAGGGCAAATAAGGCCGAAATCTGGATTAGTGGCTCAGCTTGATGTTTAGCCAATGGGGTCCAAAGAATGTATGTATGTATGTATGTATATATATATATACAAACCATATATATATACATATATACAAACCATAAATATATACATGTATGTATATATTTAGGTCGACTCCATATGATGAGTGGATACCAGAGATAACGTTACCGTGTGGCAGGCGGTGCTTATCGCTCCCAGCAAGGTGCAGCAGCAGCTGTATGGGACACCTTGCTGGCGGTTCTCCACTGATGATATGGGGGTCGCATAGTGACTGATATATATATATATATATAAAGGTGGGCGCGATTCGGAAAATTTTAAGTCCGCTTACCGCTTATCCGCTCCGCCAGCCCGTGTAGTCCGATTCGCTTATCCGCTTCAGCGGCCGAAAATCTTAGTCCGCTTACCGGTTATCCGCTTATCCGCTTCGATTTTTTTAAAGCGCTTCGACGTTTTTAAAGCGATTTTTGACGTTTCTAAAGGGAATTTAATGCTTTTTAAGCCTAAATAGCCATTTCTAACTACTACAAAGACAAACAAAGCTTTTAAGATCAAAAATATACATTTTTATTTAAATAAAATTTATTCAAAATTTATTGAAATAAAGTTTTCCACTCGACTCTACTCTACTCTACAGTTAATTTAAATATAATTTTAATATATGCAAGTTACATTAAAGAAAAATCAATTTGCCCGTCCTTTCTTTGACAAGAGAGTCTACTAGTCAACAGACTAGCAGTCTGTTGACTAGTCCTCGTCTTCCTCCTCCACCTCGTGGGCCTTCTTGAGGATTTGGAGGTTGCCCTTCATGAAGACGAGGGCCTCGAAGTTCGGTGCAGCCAGGGCCGACCTCTTAGGCCTGAGGATGTCCGACCCGTAGCTGAACACGCGCTCGACCGAGGCAGAGCTCGGGAGCGGCGTGTTATGCCTGAGAAATAGAGTTACCCAAGCATCACGGAACTCGAGCGGGAAGAGATTGGGCGAGAGCCCCGGGTTCCCCCTCAACGGCTTCCTCGACCAGTTGTTGACCTCTTCCCTGATCTTCTCCTCGAGGTTCTCCTCCTGCTGCCCCTCCTCCATGGCGAACAGGTAGTCCGTACTGCTCGAGCCGGGCTGGGGTCCCTGCTGGGGGGCATGGTCCAGGTGCTCGTCAGGCAGGACGTTGTGCTGGGCATCGTGGTACCTCTGGTAGTGCACCTTCAAGTTTGAACTTGATCCGGGCTGGGCTTTGAGTGTCTTTGAGCACTTGGTGCACGTGGCCTTGCTGTCCACGACCTTGAAGAAGGGGGCGATGTGCCTCCACTTCTGGCTGAGGCTGGAATTGTCTGTGTCCATTGTCACGTTGATCTCAGCCGACTCGATTGAGTCCAGCGACATCCTGCTCTCGCTGCGCGCGAGCTGAGGGGTCAGGGCGCAGATCTCCTGACTGTCCTCCACGTCCCCCATCATGTTGACCGCCGGGTTGTGGATGTCGCTGTGCTGGGACTGCTGGTTTGCGTCGCTCGTGTGCCTGTCCCTGGCACTGCCACTGGGCTGGAGAGTCAGAAATCTCTCCATCTTGACGTTATTGCCGCTCTAGCGTCCAATAAAATATTCAGTTTTCACTTATTATTCACTTAAATAAATATTCACAATTCTAGAGTAATGGCTCAGGCTAACAGCTGATTTGGCAAATCGCGATGCGCTTTAATTTTTCGGTAGTCCGCTTACGCTTATCCGCTTCGGTTTCCGGGGGTTGTTCCGATTCGCTTATCCGCTTCGAAAACGTTAGTCCGCTGCAGCGGATAAGCGGACTTTCGAAGCGGACCGCCCACCTTTGTATATATATATATATATAGAGATATACACACACACACACACACACACACACACACACACACACACACACACACACACACACACACACACACACACACACACACACACACACACACACACACACACACCGAGACCTGGGAGGCCTCCTTTCCACCTTCTGAAACCTGCATATGGAGATGACAACCAACAATACACACACACCTCTTATCGTATAGATCAAATCAGAATAATCATGTTTCCTGATTAATTTAATTTTTTTTTTCACATGCAACTCTTGAATATGTTTGGACTTGAAATTGTATAACATATTGTTATGTTTGTGGGGGGTAGAGATGAATCTCATAGAAAAGGCAGGATTGTGTAAATTAACATGTACCTTGTGACGTGAAAAAGAAGCACCTCGATGTAACTAAGTAGGGAATCTATCAAATGAGATCGTATATGTGTCTCCATACGAGGGATGGAGCTATGCTAATTAGGTGGGGGTGAAGGATAATCCCCAGTGTGTAATTGCCCCTGTGATTTTTCCCTTAAGTTTTATTTCATCAAAAACGGCCACAATTACAACAACGGCCATCGCACCGACATTGCTGACAGTACCTGGACATAACAAACATTTGGCAATCGGCAAGTAAACCCGCCCAACCGAACATTCCCGAACGACGGCGAAACTCTGCCCCTGATTACTCGTAATGGAGCAAGCATGCCCCATGCTTCGTGAGTGGTGAAGGAGCCATGGGATGATGTAATGGGACATCAGGATTGGTCGGGAGTGATATCAGCGAGTGACAAGGGAGGGTGAGTCGCTCTCTCTCGTTCTGGCTTTCGGCCCGGTAGGTCGCTTTTTGTCTCAGGTGGCTCTCGGCTGCTGCTTGCCAGTGTGTTGGTACAGGACGCTAGCCATTGTTTGTTCGGCTGGGTCGTGGAGTTGTGCACTTTGGAGGAGGGAAAGAGAGAGAGAAGAGTGCGCCTCTTGGGTCTCTCTCAGTAGGAGTTCTCTTGGGGTTTTTGCTCGAACAAGAAGGCGGACATCTTGTCCTTCGTGAGCTGGTCGTGTGGGTCTCACCCAAAAGCTCTGGACTGCGTTGGTAGTGTTTCGGGGCCTGGTGGACTTGTGGAGGGCTCAAGGCCATGCTGTTCGACACCAGGACGAGGAGGGACAATCTCAAACGTGGCCGTCTTGGCTATTTGCTTCGCAACAGGCGTTTGATGCGCAGCACCGGCGCTATTTTCGGAGTGTTTCTCGCGCGAGCCACATCGTACTGCCGACGTCTTTCAAGGATCTATTTGAGCAAGCTCACGGCTGATATAAAAATAACATTATTTTCTTTTCTTTAATCTGTCCCCTTGTCTGTGATTTTGTGTTTGAGTGGAGACGTCTCAAATTAGAAAATAGTTTTTACCTCACATTCATTATTATAAATTCATTATTTGTTGGTTCACGAATTATCAAGTGACCACTATATTCGCCATGTGTGTGCGTCTGTCTGTGTGTGTGTGTCTGTCTGTCTGTCCGCAGCATAACTACCCGATGATATCATCCGGTCTTGATGAAACTTGGGTGGGGGGTTGATATCATGATCTAGTTGTGTCCTGCCTAGAGTGGGCGTATTGCGCCCATAATGGGCGGAGCCACGCCCGACAAAGATGTCTTTTTAGGGGGTAATCGAGTTCAAGCTACATCTTCTCCGAGGGGTTTGGTGGAATCTGACAGGGGTTTCGATATTTGGTTAGGTCAATGTCATGTCATCGAGCCAATGCCAATGTCATCGAGCCCCACGGAGCTCGATTTTTCATTTTTCACCGAATTTTCGGTATTGTGTAGCTAACTAACCTTATAACTGATTATACATTATTTTCTATCTCATTTCAAGGTCAGTAACCTTCGTTTTGACATTTCCGGGCCTGGCCTGTCCTGGCCTGTTTCGGTTATAGTCCGTCCTTTGTCATTGAATACCGCTCGCTCGTGAACCATCGTCGTCTCCTGACTTGTCTGAATTTTACTTTTGTGTCGTGTTCATTTACTCGTTTGTGGGTCGAGGAATAAAACCCTGTTGCGACCGTCTGACCAGATAAGGCTTGATAATTCCGCCAAGTTTCGAAATATACCTCAGAGTTAAAGCAACGTTCAGCCATCTGTTCAAAGCTGGTCTTCATCGGCTACGGACTTGACAATATGTTGTGATGAGTAAAATATAAGCTCATATTCAAAGATAAACTTAGACTTGGCCTCGCCAATATCTCCAATACAGACTTTCGGTAAATCTACTGTAATGACCTCGTCACTGTCATGCTTGGGACATACTGTATAAGCATCTAGCACTAAGATTCGGAGCATGTAGCCTACTTTACATATTGCTAAAAGGTGCGATTCTCATTGGTACAATGTTTTTCTCCGAGTTAGTCAAAAATTGAGAAACAATCTACGTTTGGTGGGTCAATAATGCTGTTAACTGAGACAGCATTTTCCATTTGCTGCCACATACTTCAAATAGTAGCTGTCACCAATCAAATGCAATGAGAATACAGATATGACTTTTCAAGCAGTAGAGGAAACTGGCCGAAGGCGACAAAAACCTTGTCACAACATGAAAACCTATCAAAAACTTTGAGATGTTATTACTCTCACCAAAGTAGAGGATATTTTGTTTGGGTCCATTTGTCCGTTTGTCCACACACAATGTGGCAAAGTAGATCACAATTTTTACACGTGTTATCTTTTTTCAATTTTTTTTTTTCAAGATTTTTTTTTTCAAGATTTCAAGATTTTTCAAGATTCAATTTTTCAATTTCAATTTTCAAGATTTCAATCTCAAGTTATCACAATTGTACCTGTACAAAGTACGTATGTACAATGGGAATGGGAGGACAGATCTATAAAGTATGTACAATTAGAATGCGAGTACATCTATAAAGTATGTACAATTAAAATGTGAGTTTGTCTAGAAAGTATGTACAATTGGAACGCAAGTACGTCTATAAAGTATGTACAATTAATATGTGAGTATGCCTATAAAGTATGTACAATTAGAATGTGAGTAGATCTATAAAGTATGTACAATTAGACTGTGACGACGTCTATAATGTATGTACAATTAGAATGTGAGTATGCCTATAAAGTATGTACAATTAGAATGTGACGACGTCTATAAAGTATGTACAATTA
>NC_136268.1:111310464-111312964 GCF_964187855.1 Myxine glutinosa | reverse complement strand
ACAATGGCCGACCCACGCACGCTCCCCTCGGCGCCCAACGGCGCACAGGTCATGTGGGAGACAAAAGAAAGACAATTGAGCGAGGGGTAAGGTCACAAGGGTACACGTCAAAAAGGCAATGCAAGGCGAAATGCGTACGGAGGGCGAAGTGAGAAAGCTCGTCCCTACCGTACGTCACCCCCCTGTTACCTAGCCCACCCTTGCCCTTACCCCATATGTACAAAACCTACACATTACCAATTCGTCACTACTGTCACGTCTTCCCCATATTTCCCCTATACCAAATTCGTCTCCACAATCCCTCTACTTCAAAATTTGCCATCACCAAATTCATCATCAATCCTCATAAGGAGGCAGAGATGGAACATCAAAGCACAATGTCACACCCACGTCATGATGCATCTCACAATCCGAACATTTGCATCATAAAAATAATTAAACCATGGCATGGTGTGGAGTACCTGTCACCTCAGGTGAGTGGATGCAGATGGTGCGAGGAGACTTCATCCTAACTACTTTCTAAATGACATTAACACACTTTACACTACCCGGGGTCTTTCCCTGCCAATCCATTGGCCAACTTACACTATGGGTTCTAATAACCAATTCCCATTGATCAAACTGTGGTGCTTTTCAATTTGGGGTCTCACTCCCCCGATTCATCTCCCGGTGCCCTCGCACAATTTCTGGGCCGCGACGTGTAACTCTCCCAGCAGGTCTACCCACCTGCACACCCCCACCACTGCAGTTGCCTCCGAGCTTACCTGCTCCCTGCCCTAACCTAACTACCTGGGGAAGGCCCTCTGGCGCTCTCCCCACTCGGTGCCCTCTCTGGCACTGGGCTACCCGGGTCCGTCCTCCGGATCCTCGGGCCCCACTGACACTAACAGCTCCCAGAGCCCACATGCGACCTCACCTGGCCGACATCCTCACAGTGGTGGAGTGCCCAAACCAACTACACATACTAACAGGCTACACGCCCAGCCATTTCCACAACACTAATGCACCCATCCGCAATACCATTCTGTCACCCGCACCACAGATGCCAATATCCACTACAATTTACCTGTACCCTCTACCTAACACTTACACTACCCGCCCCGGGTATCCGTGATGGGGGTCCACTCTTCCCCCATTCACACCTTCGCACCATCCACTCCACTCCACAATTTCCACCATTCTCACTCCACGACCATCCATTCCAATACTCCAGATATTCCACACTACCATTTATTCCACACAGCCACATACACCTGTTCTTCATTCACCTGTCGTTGCACACCTGTGCAATCATACCTGGTGCCACCTGCACCCTCCTTTCTTCCTGGACCATTTGGTCAACACCACACGCAATCACCACTACTCCCTCATACACTGCTCCACACACCTGTTCAGTTGCACACCTGTGCAATCACACCTGTTCAATCACACCTGTTCAATCCTCACACACACGGCATCATCTCAGCTAACTTCTCCCCTCTGAAACTTGCGCTTCCCAGTCGTCCCTTTAAACTATTGCGCTCCCACGTCATTATAATCCACACTAATCTACCTGCGTCCCCACTACAGGTATCAGTCACTAACTAACTTAACGTCACCTAAGGTCATCTTCGCTAGATCTCTAACAATATCCTAACCCACCCGGGCTAGTTTTCACTGCCATACACCCCATAAACTATAGCGCATTTGCCCCACGTCTGTGAGGGATGGTGGATTTGCCATCCCACCACATCGGGGGTCTCTCCACTATCAATTTTGTTCGTCCAAATTCCAACCAATTCAAAAATTTTCCATTTACTGCCAATTCTACCCACTATTATAAATTTCGTATCAAATCACTACCATCATCATCAGTCTACTTATTACATCCTCTCGGTGCGCCATGACATCATTAAACTCGGTTTCGCAAAGCCGAGCAATGAATTCGGGTGGTTTGGTCGCCTGCAGGTTGAATCCGTCCGGCTTTCGGTTCAAGGGAGGTGGTTTGGTTGGACCGAGGCTCCACGCACCATCTCGGCGCGGCACCTTGCGGTCCCGGGCCCGATGGCTCAATCTCCCCCGGTCGGAACCCCGTCCCCACGAGGGGGCACCGTTCCGCCTCCTCCCACTCGCCCTTGAACCGGACCGGTCGCCTCGCCCGGCAAAGCCCGGACTCGACCGTGCGGGGCGGGGCCAAGCCCGAATCGGCAACGACGCTTCGAAGAGAAGCGACGCAGCATCGATCCGCGCCGGGCCTCGCACCCAACCAAGCACCGCTCGCACCGAGTGCTCGCATCGGCTATCCGTCGCTCTAACCACTAAACCGGTCACCGTCGGTGCTTTACTTGCATACTTACAAGCATACGCTACCCCTTTCACCCTCACAAAACCTGGCGTTCCAACGCCGTCCGTACATTCCACCAACGCTCTCTCTGTTACACACCACACCTCTTGCGCACACTTCGGTCCACACCTCTCCTCCGTTACGTCCTCCGTAACACTCACCATGGGCGTGCACTCC
>NC_136268.1:111245464-111305464 GCF_964187855.1 Myxine glutinosa | reverse complement strand
ACACATGATATATGACTCATCATCGGGTTTAAATGATTCACATATATGACTCGTAATGAGTTTATATGATTCACATATATGACCCGTAATGGGTTTATATGATTCACATATGATATATGACTCATAATCGGGTTTATATGATTCACAAACATGACTCGTAATGGGTTTATATGATTCACATATATGACTCGTAATGGGTTTATATGATTCACATATGATATATGACTCATAATCGGGTTTATATGATTCACATATATGACTCATAATGGGGTTATATGATTCACATATGATATATGACTCATAATCGGGTATATATGATTCACATATATGACTCGTAATGGGTTTATATGATTCACATATGATATAAGACTCATAATCGGGTTTATATGATTCACATATCTGACTCATAATCGGGTTTATATGATTCACATATATGACTCGTAATGGGGTTTATATCATTCACATATATGACTCGTAATGGGTTTATATGATTCACATATATGACTCGTAATGGGGTTTACATGATTCACATATATGACTCGTAATGGGTTTATATGATTCACATATGATATATGACTCATAATCGGGTTTATATGATTCACATATATGACTCATAATGGGGTTATATGATTCACATATGATATATGACTCATAATCGGGTATATATGATTCACATATATGACTCGTAATGGGTTTATATGATTCACATATGATATAAGACTCATAATCGGGTTTATATGATTCACATATATGACTCTTAATGGGGTTTATATGATTCACATATATGACTCGTAATGGGTTTATATGATTCACATATATGACTCGTAATGGGGTTTATATGATTCACATATATGACTCGTAATGGGTGTATATAATTCACATATGATATATGACTCATAATCGGGTTTATATGATTCACGTATATGACTCGTAATGCGTTTATATGATTCACATATGATATATGACTCATAATCGGGTTTATATGATTCACATATATGACTCGTAATGGGGTTTATTTGATTCACATATGATATATGACTCATAATCGGGTTTATATGATTCACGTATATGACTCGTAATGGGGTTTATATTATTCACATATATGACTCGTAATGGGTTTATATGATTCACATATATGACTCGTATTGGGTTCATATGATTCACATATGATATATGATTCATAATCGGGTTTATATGATTCACATATATGACTCTTAATGGGTTTATATGATTCACATATGATATATGACTCATAATCGGGTTTATATGATTCACATATATTACTCGTAATGGGTTTATATGATTCACATATATGACTCGTAATGGGTTTATATGATTCACATATATGACTCATAATCGGGTTTATATGATTCACATATATGACTCGTAATGGGGTTTATATGATTCACATATATGACTCATATTCGGGTTTATATGATTCACATATATGACTCGTAATGGGGTTTATATGATTCACATATATGACTCGTAATGGGTTTATATGATTCACATATGATATATGACTCGTAATGGGGTTTATATGATTCACATATATGACTCGTAATGGGTTTATATGATTCACATATGATATATGACTCGTAATGGGGTTTATATGATTCACATATATGACTCGTAATGGGTGTATGTGATTCACATATATGACTCGGAATGTGATTAATATGATTCAACATAATGGGCGACCCCTGCTGGTGTGTTAGTTTGCTTCCCACAACTTGTTACCTCCACCACCAAAGGTGGAAGGATTGGAGGTTCCGTTTTGACCATTGTTTGTTTGTCCGTTTGTTTGTGAAAAGGATATCTCAAAAAGTTGTGGACAGATTCGGACGAAATTTGGTACAGAGGTAGCGTATGTGACAAGGACGAAATGATTCGATTTTGGTGAAGATCTGGATTCGGATCCGGCTACTAGAATTTTTAAAGTGATTCTTCACCATTGGGAGATCGGGCCAAAAACGATACATAGCAGGATATCTCAAAAAGTTATGGATGGATTTGGACGAAACTTGTTGGACAGGTTGAGTGTCTCACAAGGAAGAATCGATTCAATTTTGGTGGAGATCCGGATCGGGCTCGTATAATTTTTGAAGTTCATCATTGGGAGATGGGGCCAAAGATGATACATAGCAGGATATCTCAAAACGTTATGGACGGCTGATTTTGATTAAATGTGATTCTGTATTGTGATTTTCTGATCTATTCTGGGATACAAAACGTAAACTGTTCACCTGGCGGGGGTATGCTCTCTACTGGGTGCCGTTCTCGGTTATCATATGATATGGTCATCAATGACTTGGTTGTCGAAATGATAATTAAGAACTCCTTTCCCCTGGCAGACCTCAAGTTCTGTATATCCATTACATAGTCAGGTTCACTATGTTTTTTCGTTCAAAATCATGGTAGATTAGCAAACCTATACATTTTTGGAAACGTTATTACATGGAAAATCTGAAAATCAATGTTTACATTTGCCAATTCCGACCAATTCGATTCGACCAATTCGACCAATTCGACCAATCGACCAATTCCATTCGACCAATCGCTTCGATCGACCATTCGACCATTCGACCAATTCGATCGATTCGATTCGACCAATTCGACCAATCGACCAATTCGATTCGACCAATTCGACCAATCGACCAATTCCATTCGACCAATTCGACCATTCGACCAATCGCTTCGATCGACCATTCGACCATTCGACCAATTCGATCGATTCGATTCGATTCGATTCATCGAATTCGATTCGATCGACCATTCGACCAATTCGATTTGCCAATCAATTTGACCGACCTTTGCTTGTGTGGAACGGACTGTGAAAACGATGCGGACTATATTGTCGGATACGACACACAGGACAGTGATGACGAACTCTAAATGGCATATTCTGTAACCGTGTATGTTTGATGCCATTGACTGCCTGTGTATATTTTGCCATTGACTGCCTGTGTAGATGTGAAGTTATACTGACTGCATGTGTATATATGATTTTGCTGACTGCCTGTGTATGTTTGGTGATATGAATTATTGTGACACATTTTGATGCTATTAACTGCCTGTACAAAATGATAACATGTATTTGATTATGCAACTTATCGCGAATATAAAGACAGTATTTTGCAATTCAAAACCTTTGATTCGTGTCTTACCATTCCCCCATAGCACTAATTTGATACTTTCATTGGATTCCTTGTCCCTGAAAATATAGGTTTAGTATATTTTTTAAAGTTTTTAGGGTAATTAGAGGCAGAAATAGAACAAAATATGTATTTTACAGTGGCCATTTTGAAAATCCAAAATGGCCGCCATACAGGTATCTCTCCAAATGCAAACATTGATTTTTAGTTTCCTTATGCTATAACCTTTCCAAAAATGTATAGGTTTGCTAATCTACCATGATTTTGAACGAAATATAATTTATTGACATAGTGAACCTGACTAACAATTCCCTGAACTGGAAATACAAGGTGTGGCAGAAAAATGGGACACATTCCAGGGTGGAATAATTGTATGATTATTATTATTATTTTGTCGGAAGCAGTTTGTGGCTGCTGGTTGCATCATTTCTGAAAGCGTGTCTGTGTCGCTGATGCAGTGCCCCCATGCAGTGCCCCCAATTCCCAGTAAACTGGTACTCGTTTTGCCAACCTCGGAAGGATGACAGGCTGAGTCAACCCACCTGGTGTTATTTCAACGGACCGACAGGGCCTTGAACTCAAGACCCTAAGACCTCAACCTAACCACCTTTTCCGTTAATTAAGCCAACACCAGGTTATTCTGTGGCAATGGACGGTAATTATTGTTTGTTTGTTTCTACATTGTATCAGACGAATTTGAGATTAAAAATATTCTACGATTCGGGCACAAAGATAATTCAGAAGACATTTCCATGTTCGTGAAGCACCATCAACAAAGGTGTTAAACAGGTGTGTGGCGAAATTGGTTCCGTGAAACAACAAGAAGAGGCTACATCCACACCACAAGGTTCGGCGTGGATCTGTTGCGAGAGCATTCTCCCTCCTGGAAAGCTGATCTCCAGATTTGGCGATGTGAATTGGCCTCCCAGATTTCCTGATCTCAGCCATCCTGATCATTTCCTGTGGGAAATCCAGGCCATTCTACGAGATTTACGTATGAGATCACCTGGTGTTGGCCTAATGGTTGGGGCGGCGGGCTTGGGATCCAAAGGTCATGAGTTCGAATCCCGTTGAATTAACGCCAGGTGAGGTTGACTCAGCCTGTTCATCCTTCCGAGGTTGGCAAAATGAGTACCAGATGACTGGTTATAGAGAGACATTGCATTAGCGGCAGACGTGCCCACCCAAAAATGATGCAACCAGCAGCCGGGTGGCTGCACACGATCCGCCCACCACCACATATGAAGAAGAGAGAGTTGGGATGAGTGGTTAAAAGTTTGTGTATGTTGTCAGTGAGAGAGATGTAGAGAGCCGTCACTGTTGGGAGGATGGTACAACACAGACAAACATGAGGTGACACAGCCAGATGTATTCCTGGGGATTGGGAGGTGTAGCAGCAGTACACAGAGAGTGAGAAATGTAGTTCTTGATGTACAGTGCTACTCTGCCACCAAAATGCGACAGAACAATTGACCACCTGCCACTAAATAAAGCCACACTCAAAAACTGTAAAACGAGAAGAACCAAGTTGACAACAGCATGGATAGACTACAAAAAAAGCTTTTGATTGTGCTCCACATTCATGGATGATAAAACGCATGCAATTGTACAAGATCAATCGCAAAATAATCAAACTGATTGAGAAAGCAATGGAGCTCTGGAACACCACGTTGATATTACAGCACTCGGAAGGAAAGGTAGAAATACCAGGGGTGAAGATACGATGCAGGATCTTCCAAAGAGACAGGCTTCCCCCTCTCCTGTTTTGCCTGGCTTTGAACCCACTGAGCAACCTCATCAATAAGGAAGGACACGGATACACTAATAACCAATAAATAATTTACTGTACATGTATGATCTAAAAGTCTTTGCACCCAACAATGAAATACTGGCAGAACAACTTAAATTAGTGAAGCAGTACTCTGACGACATCCAAATGGAATTTAGCCTAGATAAGTGTGCCAGGTGCACATTCGTACAAGGTAGACCAACAAAAACGAATGTAAAAATCGACCTAGATACAACAATACAGGAGTGAGAAAAGTAAACATCATACAAATACCTCAAAGTAGAAGAGGGCCACAAAATATTTCACAAATAAATGTGCAAAACAATTGCCAGAGAATATCTGCATTGAAAACATACCTCTCCCCAAGAAACAAAATCAAAGCCATAAAACAACTCGCAGTACCAGTATTCCAATACAGCTGTGGAATAATAAACTGGCCACAAGTGGAAACCAACAAACTATATATCAAAACAAAGAAGCTCCTCACCACCCACAAAATGTTCTCCAAAAATCAGTGCATCCTAAGAATGTACATGCCGACACGAGAAGGAGGTAACGGCCTGATGGAACTCAACCAAGTGCACAGAGTGATGACTGTAGGATTGGCGGAGTATGTGCCAAGTTCAACAGACTACCAAATCCAATTTGTATGTAAACTCGAAGACAGCATGCCAGGAAAAGTATCCCTAACCCACCTTGCAAGAAACCTCCAAAAACAGGTGTGAATAGCAGATGCCACGCATCAACTAGAACAGCACTCAGTAGAGAGCATACCTCCGCCAGGCTGAAAAGTTTACCTTTTGTATCCCACTGATAGGTCGGATCTGGATTAGAACCTGAGCCAAAAACTAATCGGCTTGTTCTTGTCACTTAACCAACTCATCCACCTCGTTTTGTCGAAAGTCGTCCACAACCTTTTTGAAATATCATGCGATATATCGTTTTTTGCTCTATCTCTCAATAGAAGCCTGGTGTTGGCTTAGCGGTTAGGGTGCCGGCCTGGGATCTTAGGATCCTGAGTTCGAATCCTGGTCGATCGCTGAATTAACGCCAGGGGGGTTGACTCAGCCTGTCATCCTTCCGAGGTCGGCAAATTGAGTACCAGCTTGCTGGGAAGAATGATCACGGTGTGTACCCCGATTTAGAATAGGTACACCATATCCCTGCACATCGTAAGAGGCGACCAAGGGTTGGCATCAGGAAGGGCATCCGGCCATAAAAAAAAACATTGCCTCAAACAGGGAACCATGATTGTCATGGGGCCGCAAGGCTAACCCCTGCTCTAGCGGGGAAAAATGGCCTTAAAACGATCATTCATTCATTCATTCATTCATTCATTCTCAATAGAAGCCTGGTGTTCGCTTAGCGGTTAGGGTGCCGGCCTGGGATCTTAGGATCCTGAGTTCGAATCCTGCTCGATCGCTGAATTAACGCCAGGGGGGTTGACTCAGCCTGTCATTCTTCTGAGGTCCGGAAATTGAGTACCACCTTGCTGGGATGAATGATCCCGGTGTGTACCCCGATTTAGAATAGGTACACCGTATCCCTGCACATCGTAAGAGGCGAATAAAGGTTGACATCAGGAAGAGCATCCGGCCATAAAAACATTGTCTCAAAACAGGGAACCATGATTGTCATGGGTCCCGCAAGGCTAACTCCTGCTCTAGCGGGGAAAAATGGCCTTAAAATGATCATTCATTCATTCTCAATGGTGAATTGAATCACTTTTTCAATCACAAAATCAATCAAAATCAAATCAATCACAAAAAGAATCACTTTTTAAGATCTCAGATCCAGATCCGGGTCTACATCAAAATATAATCATTCGTTCCTTGTTACATATCCAACCTCTCGACCAAATTTTCTCCGAATCCATCCACGACTTTGAAATATCCTGTTTACAGACAAATAAACAGACAGACAGGAGGTGAAAACATAACCTCCATCCATCTTTGGTGACGGAGGTAAATATAGCCCAAAAAAGGTAAAATAAAAATCTAAAGCGAAATATTAACAGATATACACCGACACCTGGGAGAACTAGAAAACATAGGGGCAATACCCCTGATGCTCACCTGGTAGAATAAAGAGTATACTGCACCGACGAAAGGTATTTTAAACCAATTTCAATGGTTGCTAGAAGACAGGGCAGCATGTAGAATCATACTAACATAATCATAAGACTTTAAACAAACAAACAAAAAATACCTATTTTGGGTGGCAACCCTCCAACCCCCCACCCCGTATATGTCCTCAGACCCCATATTTCCAATGCCTTGAGCAAACATTGGTACATCACGGATGATGAAGGTTGTGGTGAAGTTTCATCGAAATTGTGTGTGTCGATTCTGAGAAAAAAGGAAATACCTATTTTGTGGGGCAACACTAACCCACCCCCCATAGACCATCTTAGACCCCGTTTATTAAAATGCCAGGAATAAACTTCGGTACAACACGGGTGGTTAAGGTTGTCAAATTTCATCAGAATTGCATGTGTAGTTTCTGAGAAGAAAGCAAATACCTATTTTGGGGGGCAACTCCCCCATAGATCCCCAAAGGGGCAGATTTGTTTTTTAATGCCGTGAACAAACTTTGGTGCATCACGGGTGAAGATAGTCAGGGATCCAGGCACCAAAATTTGAGAGAACCTGACATGGCATGCTATACTTTTTGTTTGTGTTTTTTCTATTAATTTGGACATTAAGGTCCGCTGAATGAGGTCTGCTCTGCCGGAAACCTTGCGAAAAACATTTGTGGCCATTTTTGTATATGCAGCCTTTATTTTTTGACCGAAAAATGTGAAAGATGTTTTTTTTCCTTAAAATCCTCAGTGGGTTGTGAAGGCCGTCAATAAATGCATCCCAGATACACAGAACGCATGTGTTGACATAATGAAAAGATGCAAAAAAAATCGGAGGTGCTTTTGCATAAAAATGATTCTAAATCATTTGGAAAGGTTTTGTAAGTGTATTTCTCAACTTGATGTTGTCAACACGTGTTCTGTGTATCTGGGATGCATTTATTGACAGCCTACACAACCCACTGAGGATTTTAAGAAAAAAAACATCTTTCACATTTTTCGGTCAAAAAATAAAGGCTGCATATACAAAAATGGCCACAAATGTTTTTCGCAAGGTTTCCGGCAGAGCAGACCTCTCATTCAGCGGACCTTAATGTCCAAATTAATAGAAAAAACACAAACAAAAAGTATAGCATGCCATGTCAGGTCCAACCCATTTTATTGAGCTTTTGAGCCTGTGGATCCCTGACTATGAAGGTTGTGGTGAAGTTTCATCGGAATTGCGTGTGTAGTTTCTGAAAAGAAAGCAAAAACATTGGTACATCACGGGCGGTGAAGGTTGTGGTGAAGTTTCATCAAAATCGTGTGTGTAGCTTCAGAGAAGAAAGCAAATATCTATGTTGGGGGGAGGGGGGGGTGGGGGGGGGGGGTCAAACCTGGATCCACTTTGACCCCCGGTAGACCCCCTACAACTCCAATTTTTTTTAATGCCGTGAACAAACTTTAGTCACAACACAACAAATATAATTTGTGCCAAATTTGGTCACAATCCCATCAATGGTTTCGAAGAAGAAGTTTCAAGTGTTTACAGACGGACGGACGGACGATGCATCTGAACTTCGTTCCAGGTGAGCTAAAAAGCACAAATTCAAAAAAAAGTTGGACAGACTGGGCATAGACAAAGAAGGCCCTTTGGAATGGCTAAGAATTAAGCTCCACTAGGACAGAAAACGAATCATACATATGAGGTATGTAGAGTAATCCACTGGCACATCTGCAAATATTTCAATACTAGCCGAAACCCGTGGAACATCCACGGAAGGGAGGATGTGGTGTATGGATAGAGTGTACCATTATGGATGGCATAGGGGAGCGCTCATGGGATCTTCTTCTTCCGTTAAGCTCCAATTTTTTCTCTTTAAGTTAAGTCCAATCAGTCCTCTCTGCTCGAAGTGCTCAGGCCATGCCTTCCCGCTCTCATACTTTTATTGCCGTTCGGTGTAGAAAGGGATTGACATATCGTTCGTCTGTTTCAGCTCGTTATTTTTAAGCTTCCTTACGTCTCGCCACCTGCTACACCTCTCTGAGTTAAGAGGATTTATGCAACGCACCCCGAGTATCGCAACGTCACTCCATTTAACTTTATTAAAATGACGATAAAGACGTTTCCTTATATATCCTAATTTAAAATGTTCAAGGGAATAAAAAGACCATTTGGTTCACACCACCCATGTTCACACCACTCGACTGTCCAATCAGCGGACGGCTCGCTTCGCCTTCGCCCAGCAGATGCCAATACGATGGCGTCATAAGATGGCGTCGTATCGGCAGTTAATCGGATGCTTTTGGGCCCCAACGTCGGCTAATTCAGATTTTTCGAGTATGGCTGTACGTGATAAACAAAGAGCGCGGTTCGTAGATCGTAAATCCATTAGTGCCGTGGGCATCGGGTCACTGGGTGCGGCGTAAAAGGGATAACAAAGTCGAGTCCTTACGCTATTATTATATAGATCCCTGTCCCAGAAATCTCATGGAGACATGAACCAAAAGTGATAAATGAAAACAAAATTCTCACATACGACCTGATGATCCCATAGAGCATGAACATAGAAAACAAAGCATTGCGAACAGATATAGTAATTAGTTACAAAAAGTGAAAAGACGGCATTGCTAATTGATTTGTCAGAATACCCAGCAATTTTGGCCTAATCAATGCAGACATAAAGAAAATGACCAAATACCAGGATCTTGAAAATGAATTCAAAAGATCTTGAAGCTGAAGAGCGCCGAAATTGTATGAGTGATAATTGGTGCATCGCGAATGATAAAGAAGAACCATGCAGAAATCCTAAAAACCACTCCTGGGAATATTAGGACAAACTACATTTGGAGGTTGTGGGGATGACAGATGCAGAGCTACGCACGAGAATGACTGTTATCTGAAAATTTTAAAGGAAGAAACTCCAAAACCAGAAGCAGCACATGAATGACAAGCAGTTTTCAGGCATGATTCATCCTCGGCATTCTCCCTTGGGTGAATGTTCTGCACCTTGGAACTCCCCATCGGGCCTGCAAATGTGGGAGGTGCAAGGCTAGGATTTATTTCATGTTTCAAGCAGTTTGTAAAATAATAACAAAACCTGATCAGAGGTTGTGTGCACTAAGCTTTAATTTTACCTTGATCATCGAAAACTGGAACCTAACACAATGATGTATGGGTACTAAGAGCCTAAGACTGAACTTGATATTATCTGGTAAGACCTGCAGCAGGCCAACCACCTGAAATACAGTGGTGATTGAGTGGAAAGGGTACTAGACTTAGCTGTTCGAAGGTTGTCAGTCAAAGTCTGGCTCAAAGCAGAAATATTAAGGATTTGGTTTCTCATGCAAACAAATGACCTTTAGCCGATGAAGGTCCGAGGAAGATCAACTTCCTTTCCCAAGAAAGACCAATTGTAAAAATACATCCTCTGTGCCAACACATGACCTAACCCACAAGAGAATGATGTTGTTTCATCTTATTTCACTCTTAGAGTGATGCAGGTGTTACATATTTATGTGAATGTATGTGAATTACCATTCAGGTCTTTGCTTATCCGTGTGTAGTATATTAAGTTGTTGTGTAGTTGTTGTGGTTGGAGGGTCCGGAGCTCTTCTGAACAAGTGGCCGGAAACGGAAGTGACCGGAAACGGAAGAAGAAAAGACACGAGGAAAAAAGGACGATTATTATTCTTCCTCGCCCCGCTCCGACAAAAGGTGGGATCGACCTTGCGCTGCGTGAAACAGCGGCGTTCCGAAGCCTGTCTGGCGAGAGGAATTACCGGAACGTGTACCGGCCCGGTGGAGACGTCAAGTTGACGTGGGGCCGTGCATCGAACCCGCGTCTGGCCTCGTTCGCGGCACCGTCCAAACAGACGCGTGCGGGTCGCACGTTGGGGCCTAACGCGCCTTGCAAGCGGCGTGGGGTTTGGCTTGCTCTACCGTATCCGCTTCGCATGGCCACGAGGGGCTGCAGCCTCGGTGCCTGGTACGATACCTGCCCGGTGGAAAAACGTCCACCCGGGGTTCGTTCTACCGCCCGAGTGCGGTGACGGCGACCATCATCTTGGTCAGGAGGGGCCCAGAGACATTGTGCGGGACCGAGACCAAAAGGGTGTCGTGAGTACTCACCGGGACACACGTATATAAGATGGCCATCTTACTCCTAGGAAAGTGCTTGTGAATTGGGAATTGTTGATGGTTGTATATGGTTGATTGCTCGGGGAAAATCTCCGTGGTTGTGTCATTGCAATTGTATGGTCGTTCCCATTGAAATATATCCTTGAACGTCAGTTGTCTCCTGGGGTGAAATTCATATGGATTGCGTGGCGAAAGCGCATATTTAATACAGCTTTCTGGCGAAGTTCCTCTCACGGTCCGGGGGTCACCGAGACCAGGTATTCACCGAGGGGACCACGTAACAGAATTGGGGGCTCGTCCAAATTACGATTTGCGGTTTCGCAATTGGGTCTACGTCCGGGATGTAAAATTGTATAAAATAATAAAATAATAATTTTTTATTAATTAAAATTTATTAATTAATTATTAATTGGTAATTTTTTTTTTGAGAAATTGGGGTAAAGTCTTGGGTGAAGGTTAACAGGTGTTAACGATAGGCACCATGGCGTTTGTGGCACAGAACTTTGGGGTAACCCCGAGTGAGGCACAGTTCCGAGCGTTGCTAAAGTCGGACCTCTTGAAATTGGCCAAACATTTTAACTTGGAGGTCCGAACTAATTTGAGGAAGGCAGAGTTGCAGGCCACGGTGATACAATCTATGGTGGGATTAGGAACATGGGACGAGTTAGCCTGGGAGTGGCTACCCGAAGAACCAGAAGACGTTGAGCTCCGGAAACTGGAGTTGCAGTTACGGAGCCAGGAACGGATTAAAGAAGAAGAAAGGAAAGCAGAAAAGGAAAGAGCAGAAGAAGAAAGGAAAGCAGAAAAGGAAAGAGCAGAAGAAGAAAGGAAAGCAGAAAAGGAAAGAGCAGAAGAAGAAAGGAAAGCAGAAGAGAGGAGGGAAGAGAAACAAGCGGAGGAAAGGAGAGTGGAACGAGAACTCCAGGAAAGGTTAAAAGAAGAAGAAAGGAAAGCAGAAGCAGAGGAAAGGAGAGTGGAACGAGAACTCCAGGAAAGGTTAAAAGAAGAAGAAAGGAAAGCAGAAGCGAGGAGAGAAGAGAAACAAGCAGAGGAAAGGAGAGTGGAACGAGAACTCCAGGAAAGGTTAGAAGACAAAAAAGCAGAGGAAAGGAGAGTGGAACGAGAACTCCAGGAAAGGTTGGAAGAGAAAACAGCACAAGAAAGAACCGAGGAAAGGAGAGTGGAAAGAGAACTCCAGGAAAGAAGAGAAAAGGAACAAGCAGAGGAAAGGAGAGCTGCAAGAGACCTCGAAGCAGAGGAGAGAAAAGCGGAAAGGGAATTAAAGGAACGTGACATGGAGCTTCAGCAAGAAAGCAAATTCAAGGAGCTGGAGTTAATGAGAGAACGGGGAGAGGCACCACCCTTGCTGACGGGGTCGACACCTAACCAGAAAACCTGGGATGTGGGCAGACATGTGAGGCTGGTTCCACCGTTCAGTGAAAAAGAAGTCGCGAAATTTTTTCCACACTTTGAGAAAGTGGCTCGACAATTAAACTGGCCGGAGGAGGCATGGACCATACTCGTGCAAAGTGTGCTGGTGGGGAAAGCTCAGGAAATTTATTCGGCGCTACCAATGGACCAATGTGCAGATTATGAGGTACTGAAGAAGCACATCCTCAAAGCCTATGAGTTGGTTCCGGAAGCTTACAGGCAAAAATTCAGGAATGCCAGGAAGAGGGAGAGTGAGACCCATGTGGAGTTTGCCAGAGTGAAAGAAAACATGTTTGATCGGTGGTGTGAGTCAAAAGGAGTCGGGAAAGACTTCGAAACATTGCGGGACTTGATCCTGGTGGAGGAATTCCAGCAGTGTGTCCACGAGGACATCAAAGTGTACCTGCAGGAAAAGAAAGTACCGAAGTTGTGGGACGCAGCCACCATGGCAGATGATTATGCCTTAACCCACCGAATAGGGGTCCACGAACCTAACTCCTCGCCTAGATCTCCGCAGGGGAGGTGGGGAACAGCAGGTGCGGAGAACGACCATACATGGCGGCGGCTTCGAGATGATTATGGGGACAACTATGATACCCCACCGGTTCGAAATCAGAGGGATGCGGGCCCAAGACAAACTTATAGTTCGGGGGGCCCGAGGCAGACCCCGAGGTTTTCCTCCGGGCCTACTTGCGCGTTTTGCAAGAAACCTGGACACTTGATGTCCAGTTGTTACCTCATGAAAAGGGACAACCCAGAGCGGAGTCCGCCTAGTACAACTCCGAATGCGATGGCTAGCGTAAGAAATCGCCATCAAAAGGGTTACCAACCATTTATTTCAGAGGGGTTTGTGTCACTGGATGGAGCCTCGACTAACCGGAGACCGGTTAGGATATTGAGGGACACAGGGGCCCATCAATCTTTAATGCTTGAAGGCATTTTGCCATGGTCCGAGGAGACGGCAACGGGGGATAGTGTTCGTTTACAGGGGATCGGGGGCGGTGTTAGTGCTCCCCTTCAGGTCATCCAGTTGGAGTCCGATTTGGTGTCAGGACCGGTCACCGTCGGTTTACAAGCCACGCTTCCTGTAGAGGGTGTATCTGTGGTTATCGGGAATGATTTGGCCGGGGGTCAAGTTTATGGTAACCTGAGGGTTGGTAACGAGCCCAGCAGGGAAAATAACACCACACCAGCTCGGGATGGCGACAAAAGTGCCAAGTTATTTGTAGGGGGACTGAACTTCAAAACAGAGGAAGAAGTTCTGACCTCTGTCTTCAACAGATATGGGCCGCTGGTGGAAGTGCGGTTGGTAAGAGACTGGGAAACGCAACAGTCAAGAGGGTTCGGCTTTGTCACGTTTGCCAGCACAAAAGACGCCAGAGAGGCAGAGAAGAATTGGAATGGCAAGGATTTGGAGGGTCGGACCATAACAGTAGGGAAGGCATTTCGTAGGCGTCGAGAGGTCTACAGGAGAGGACAACTGGGCGGTAGTTTTGGTGGTGGCCGAGAAGGAGACCGCTATTCATGGGACTACAGGGACCAGTGGTCCCACCCTAATTATTAGGGAAGTTCTGAGAAGTTGAAGCACTGAAGGCGGCGGAGCCGCCGAGCCAAGATTCCTACACGAATTAACCGTGAACGCCGTTCCTAAAGGCGTCCATGTAGTGAACTTTCATGCACGGACTAACCGTGAACTCCACGTTCCTCAAGGCGCCCATGTAGAGAACTTTCCTGCACGGACTAACCGTGAACTCCGCGTTCCTAAAGGCATCCATGTAGTGAATACTCGGCTTGGCCTCCCGAAAAAGTGCTATCGAGTTGCTTAACTTTGGATCTTTGATCAACCCCTTAACCTTCATTCCCAAGAAACTGACGGTCAAAGTCAGAGGGTCATGAGATGGAGTTTGATTTGGCAGGGACAATGTCGTTGTTGGTACTTAGTCCAGAGGGAGTAATCTGGAGGGGTTGTGGTGAAATTTTGGTGGCTTTATTTTTAAGTGATAACTGTGCCCGGGGGGAACGGATAATGTGGGGGGGGGTTGAGTTATCTGGTTTGTTTCTCCAAATTGGCCGGCAAAGAAAGTTTTCGCTGGGTTCAAACTTTCTTTCTTGAAGGGGGGGAGTGTTACATATTTATGTGAATGTATGTGAATTACCATTCAGGTCTTTGCTTATCCGTGTGTAGTATATTAAGTTGTTGTGTAGTTGTTGTGGTTGGATGGTCCGGAGCTCTTCTGAACAAGTGGCCGGAAACGGAAGTGACCGGAAACGGAAGAAGAAAAGACACGAGGAAAAAAGGACGATTATTATTCTTCCTCGCCCCGCTCCGACAAAAGGTGGGATCGACCTTGCGCTGCGTGAAACAGCGGCGTTCCGAAGCCTGTCTGGCGAGAGGAATTACCGGAACGTGTACCGGCCCGGTGGAGACGTCAAGTTGACGTGGGGCCGTGCATCGAACCCGCGTCTGGCCTCGTTCGCGGCACCGTCCAAACAGACGCGTGCGGGTCGCACGTTGGGGCCTAACGCGCCTTGCAAGCGGCGTGGGGTTTGGCTTGCTCTACCATATGCGCTTCGCGTGGCCACGAGGGGCTGCAGCCTCGGTGCCTGGTACGATACCTGCCCGGTGGAAAAACGTCCACCCGGGGTTCGTTCTACCGCCCGAGTGCGGTGACGGCGACCATCATCTTGGTCAGGAGGGGCCCAGAGACATTTTGCGGGACCGAGACCAAAAGGGTGTCGTGAGTACTCACCGGGACACACGTATATAAGATGGCCATCTTACTCCTAGGAAAGTGCTTGTGAATTGGGAATTGTTGATGGTTGTATATGGTTGATTGCTCGGGGAAAATCTCCGTGGTTGTGTCATTGCAATTGTATGGTCGTTCCCATTGAAATATATCCTTGAACGTCAGTTGTCTCCTGGGGTGAAATTCATATGGATTGCGTGGCGAAAGCGCATATTTAATACAGCTTTCTGGCGAAGTTCCTCTCACGGTCCGGGGGTCACCGAGACCAGGTATTCACCGAGGGGACCACGTAACACAGGCCAAAGCTTTGGGATCATGGGTTTCTCCGAGCAAGCAGTTTGAGAGAGAGGACTTGCTACTTCTAGTATCTACCATCAGGTCTCTCACCCAGAGCAATGTTGACCCCATAAAGTATATATATATATATATATATATATATATATATATATATATATATATATATATATATATATATATATATATATATATATATATATATTGTGGTTTTGAGAATAAAGGCAACCCCCCTTTTAGTTAGTTGCACCACAACATGTAGCCTCGCTTTAGCTAGTTATTTCTTATTAAATGTGAAGTATAGTCTCCTTCCCAGTGTTAGTATGCGTTGAGGCAGGTAAGTAAGGGTAGGCCTCATTGGGCCTGGAATGCCATGTGCTGGGCCTAGGACAAGTCGAGGAGGCCCGAGGGAGGAGCCGGAGGGCGTGGCTGGTAAGCAGCAAACAGCCAATGGGAGCTAAAGGGGAGTGGCCAACAACGGCGGCCAATGGGAGCTGAAGGGGAGTGGCCAGCAACGGCGGCCAATGAGGACTAAGGGGAGTAACTAATGGGGGGCAATCATGACACGTGAACCCCGGTGGCCAGTGGATGCCCTTGGACCATTCTAGTGGGGCTCCGGGGGGATATAAGACCCGCCCCGGACCCCCGGAAAGTTGGAAGTAGGAAGCTGGAAGCTCAAAGCGCTCTGCCCCCGCTCTCTGCTTCCCCCGTTTTCCCTGGCGCTGGTCTTTCTTTTGCCCTAGCTCTCTCGAGATTCAGGGACTCGCAGGACGATCTCTCTCGTTGGCCCTGTACTCCAACGATCTCCCTGCACGTGCGCTTTTGCCTCGCTGACTTCAGGACGCGCTGTGTGGATTCCCGTACGTACACGACTGCAGCCGATGTCCCTGCCATGAACATCCTCGAGGGGGAACGCCCAACGAGCCGTCCGGGGCGAGCTGCACCAAGCGGCCGCACTTTGAGCACGTCCTCTTCTTCATCCCTTTCCCCCGTGTGAGTCAGAAGGCACTTGTCTGGGTAACGTAAGTAAGAACGGATACGTTTCTCTTCTTTGTCTGTTTTCTCTCACCATTGTACAATTGTTAATAAACCTGTGTTGTTTCCAACTTGGCCGTTTACATCTTTTCACCATTGGCCTCGCATTGCACGAGATAAAACCGCTCAATTGGGTTCCTAGTAATTAACGGCACGAGTTATGTGACACGCAAACCGCTCGGGCATATCAGACCAGAGTGACTCGTGTGAGGTTCAGCCCCCGTCCTCGCAGTGGCACTTGTATCGAAGGTACTCGGGTATTTGACCGGAAACCCTTCCACGCGCTCGCTGCGGGTTTGGCAGCTGGAATTGCTCAGCAATCCGCCCCCATGAGTGTAAAGTGGGTAGCGGCCTCGTGGACTCGAAGCTCGAGGGGGAGAAAGGCTTAATCTCCCCTCAGTACGTCGATGGGCCAGAGATCTGCAACAATTTGGTGTCAGGAGTGGGATTTTTGGACCTGGAGTGCGCTTCACGTACTCGAAATTACGAGCGTACGAAATTTAGTTTCAAAACCAAATTTATTTGAGTTCGTGCAATGGCTGGCCAAGACGACCAAATGGCGGTGTGAGTAGGAAATGAAGAAGAACCAATGGCCCAGGACCAGCAGGAAGAGTTGGTAGTAGGGGAAGCTGAAGAGGGTGCGGCAGTCGGTGAGGAAAATGGCGGCGCCTCGCACGTGGCGGCGAAAGCCGAGCCCACGGTGCCAGGGGACATAGGCCTATTTATGGCGCAAATGAGGGCCTACATGGTCAAGTCGGGTGAGGATATGAAAGAAATGAGGGCAGAGTCAAGAAGTAATGAGGAAAAGATGGCTAATCGAGTGGACACCATGCTTGATCAGATGGACACCATGATAGAAAAAATGGGGGAAGAGATTGGGCGTAAGCCGAGCGAGGAGGTAGCGGTGGTATGCGACGAGGTGAAGCGGTGCGAGGAATGCAGAGAAGGGGAGATTTCGGAAGCGCACCGGGAAGTAGAAGAGGTAACCCAGGAAAAAGAAGAAATAATTGGGGTTGAAGAGACAGGAGAGACAGGGAGTGAATCACGGGCGGAAGTTATGGAGCATGTGTAAGGTTCGTGTTCACACCGTGATGCCGTGCTTGCTAACCCAATGGAAAGTTTGCAGGTGCTGGCGGAGAAGCCGGGGAATGAGAGCTCTGAGGTGAGTATAAATGGCGGGAATGTGTTTGGCGCGAACGGGTGCTTGGCGAGCTTGGGGATCGGGCGAGACACGGGCGTTCGCGGAGGGCCCATTGTGCGGTGTACGAGTGGTAGTGGTACGGAGTGTGAGAGAGTGCGTACCGGAGGGCGTGGAGCGAGAGTGCGTACAGGAGTGCGTGGAGAGGGAGTGTGCACCGGAGTGCGAGAAAGAGTGCACACCGGAGTGTATGGAAAGAGAATGTGTACCGGAGTGCGTAAAAGAAGAGTGCACACCGGAGTGTGTAAAAGAAGAGGGGGCACTGGCGTGTGCGATGACTGAGTGTGTAAGAGAAGAGTGTGTACCAGAGTGTGCGATGACTGAGTGTGTAAAAGAAGAGTGTGCACACCGGAGTGTGCGATAATGGAGTGTGTGGGGGGCGCGTGTGCACCTGGGTGTGCGAGTGTGGAGTGGGTCGCGAGGTGTGATGACGCGGCTCAAGCATCGACGCAGACTGGGGTAGAGCTTAGCGGGGCGAGTAGCATACGCGGGCCCCCGGTGAGTTGTGTGCCGCGGGGACTGGAGGGAATCGGTGCTGCTTCGGTCTTGCAAGGACCGGCGTGGACGATTTGTGCCTCCGGCCTCCGCACGGTATGGTTGACGTTGTGCCGTGGCGGCAAGGGCGGTCGGCCGGGTTTGAGGGGAGGTGTGGAGTATCAGAGCCACGCACCTTGTCGGGTGAGGTGCTCGGACCGTGGCCGGTTGGGTCATCGTGCGTGGGACTGAAGGGCCCCGCGCAGGGATGGAGCCCGGCACTTGGGCCCATCAATCCCTCCCCCCTCGGATCGTCAATGACGGACGGACAACCTATACAGGCGACCAACCACTCGCATGGATCGCTTGGCACTTCGAGGCCGAGCCGTGACGATGTACCTCCACATGGAGGGGCTCATAGTGCAGTAGACTGGGGGGAGTAGTGTACCCCACGTGGGGGAATGGTAGTGTAGCCATTCCTCCCACGGGGGGGGGGGGCATGAGCATTAGTTTAGGGGGATGGCAGTGTTAGGCCCATGGAGGGGCCAGCAATGGTTACCTCCATGGGGCACCGAAGCTAGCCGAGGGAGGGCTAGGATAATGATAGGGATTTAGAAGACCATAGGGACTGAGATGTAAGTAGTGACACCTCTTTTTTTTTTTTCTCTTTTTTTTTTGGTATACTGAATCGAGGCTCGTGAAAGAGCTAACATTTATTTCACAAACAAATCAACCAGACAAACAACCTGAACCTGAACTGTAGAGGGGACGTAGAGAGTTTAGTTGGGTGGTTGTTAAAAAAGGGTGTGCATAGTGTAAAGGGATGACGGGGAAGCACGAGTGTTCGGGGAAATTAGGTAGATAGATGATGCTGTGTGTTGAGGAATTGTGTGTGAGAACAAATTAAGTTGTGTTGAGGTGTAAGAATAAGTGGTGTGCAAATAAGGTGTGTGAGAATAAAAGGTGTGGAATGCTTGGTGTGGAATGCATGGTGCGAAGGATTGAATGGGGGGGAGTGGAACCCATTCGCGAAAGCCCGGGGTGGGTAGTTTAAAGCCAGGTAGAGGGCATAGGTAAATTGCATGGATATTAACACCTGTGGTGCGGGTAGTGGAAAGTAGTGTTTTGTGAGGTACAGGAGACGGTGGAATGGCTGGGCGTGTGGCTTATTTGGTGAGTGTGGTTATTGAGGCACTCCGTCGCTGGTAGCTTGTCGGCCAGGTAAGGCCGCAGGTAGGCTCTGGGAGCCGGTTAGGTTAGCGAGTGAGTGGGGCCCGAGGATCCATGGGAAGGACCCGGGGTGCCCAATGCCGAGGTGGGCATCGAGGGGGTAAGTGCAAGGGAGGGCCTTCCCCAGTTAGAGTAGTTGTAAGGAGCAGGCAAGCTCGGGAGGCGGCTTCAGTGGCGGAGGAGCGCAGGTAGGTAGACCTGCTGGTAGAGCCACACAACCCAGCCCCGAAATTGTGCGAGGGCACGAATAGAAAAATTCGTGGGGTGAGACCCAAATTCGGAGGGCACCACAGTGTGGGCACAGTGTGGGCAATGGGAATTCGGGTTCTTAGAACCACATAGTTTAAAGAGGCCTATTGGCAGGGTACGACCACGGGTAGTTTAGATGTGTAATATTTTATTAGTGTAGTTAGGATATGGCATCCCTTCGCACCATCCACAGCCATTCACCGAGGAGGACGAGCTTCACATCAAGGCTCTGTAAGCTGTTTGAGAAGTAAGACGCATCACGACGTGAGTGAGACATTGTTTTGTTCCATCCCTTCCTTCCTGGGAGAGATTTGGGAACGAATTTGGAGTTAGAGGGGGATATGGGAGACAAGACGTAGAGAGGGATTCTAAATACAAGGGGGGCTCGGGTAGTGTAGCCAATGGTGGGGGATACGGACGGTTAGGGACGAGCTTGCTCCGCTCGCTCTGCCGCGTCCCTCGCACCGCACCAGGCGCACCAGGTATGGTGGTGCCTGGTCACCTTGTTTTTCGTGTGCTACTGTCTGCTTTGCCTTTTGCTTGTTGCGCCTTGTCTTCCCTCCCCGCCCCAGGACCATTTGGAGGCCGACCAGTGCAGCACCCTGCTGCCAATCCATCTGTACCCATGGACCACGAGCCTTGTGGCCCCTGCACCTCTGCTGTGCAGCATCTTGCTGCAATTCACCTTGCACCTTCGGACCACCTGTTGAGTGGCACTGATGCCATGCAGTTGGACCACGTGACGAGTGGCCCTGCTGGCAAATGAAAAATAAAGTGTGTGCAATTGTGTGCCAAGTGTGAAGACGTGAAGATTTAGATGGCCCTGATGTTTCACATGGCCTGTATGCCGGTCAGGGCCAGCCGGTTTTGTTAGCCCGCACACACAAGACCAGAAGCTGCAAGATGCAAGCAGCAAGTGCTTCAATTTCCTTCCTCCATTTCTTTCCTCAAAGTGCAGGTCCTGGGTCATAGTATTGTAAATAAAGGTTAAGTTTTGTGCTTGTACATATAAGAATGTGCCCAATGTGTTTCGTTTGAAAATTCCGAAAATGCACGGATAGATGTGGGTGTGAGTCTGTTAGAGTAGCTGCTCAACGCATTAGGAGGGACATATCTAGAGTAAAAAAATGTCGCACACATGGGTTAGAATAATTGTTAGGGGGATTACACCTATGTGTCACATTAATGGTAATTGTAAATTTAATGCCAGACTACCGGTCGTTCCGATTGAGGTCGACTCGGGTCGAGTCTGGTCAGAGAGGGGGGTCGTGTTGTGGTTTTGAGAATAAAGGCAACCCCCCATTTAGTTAGTTGCACCACAACATGTAGCCTCGCTTTAGCCAGTTATTTCTTATTAAATGTGAAGTATAGTCTCCTTCCCAGTGTTCGTATGCGTTGAGGCAGGTAAGTAAGGGTAGGCCTCATTGGGCCTGGAATGCCATGTGCTGGGCCTAGGACAAGTCGAGGAGGCCTGAGGGAGGAGCCGGAGGGCGTGGCTAGTAAGCAGCAAACAGCCAATGGGAGCTAAAGGGGAGTGGCCAACAACGGCGGCCAATGGGAGCTGAAGGGGAGTGGCCAGCAACGGTGGCCAATGAGGACTAAGGGGAGTAACTGATGGGGGGCTATCACGACACGTGACCTCCGGCGGCCAGTGGAGGCCCTTGGAACATTCTAGTGGGGCTCAGGGGGGATATAAGACCCGCCCCGGACCCCCGGAAAGTTGGAAGTAGGAAGCTGGAAGCTCGAAGCGCTCTGCCCCTGCTCTCTGCTGCCCCCGTTCTCCCTGGCACTGGTCTTTCTTTTGCCCTCACTCTCTCTCGAGATTCCGGGACTCGCAAGACGATCTCTCTCGTTGGCCCTGTACTCCAATGATCTCCCTGCACGTGCGCTTTTGCCTCGCTGACTTCGGTACGTGCTGTGTGGATTCCCGTACGTGCATGACTGAAGCCGACGTCCCTGCCGCAAACATCCTCGAGGTGGAACGCCCAACGAGCCATCCGGGGCGAGCTGCACCAAGCGGCCGTCCTTTGAGCGCGTCTTCTCTTCCTCCCTTTCCCCATGTGAGTCAGAGGGCCCTTGTCTGGGGAACGTAAGTAAGAACGTTAAGTTTCTCTTATTTGTCTGTTTTCTCTCACAATTGCACAATTGTTAATAAACCTGTGTTGTTTCCAACTTGGCCGTTTACAACTTTTCACCATTGGCCTCGCATTGCATGAGATAAAACCGCTCGATCGGGTTCCTAGTAATTAACGGCACGAGTTATGTGACACGCAAACCACTCGGGCGTATCAGAACAGCGTGACTGGTGTGAGGTTCAGCCCCCGTCCTCGCAGCGGCACGTGTATCGAAGGTACTTGGGTATTTGACCGAAAACCCTTCCACGCGCTCGCTGCGGGTTTGGCAGCTGTAATTGCTCAGCAATCCGCCCGCACGCGTGTAAAGTGGGTAGCGGCCTCGTGGACTCGAAGCTTGAGGGGGTGAAGGGCTTAATCCCCCCTCAGTACGTCGACGGGCTCGAGATCCGCAACAATATATATATATATATATATATATATATATATATATATATATATATATATATATATATATATATATATATATATATATATATATATATATATATATATATATACATATATACATATATACATATATATATATATATATATATATATATATATATATATACATATATATATATATATATATACATATATATATACATATATATACATTTACAAGGAATCATTACATTTTACAGAGGGTGATATTTACAACAATTTACTATACAATACAACACAAAAAAAAAAAAACAATCCTCATATCCGCAACACTGCACGCTCCTCCTCTTAGGCACGGCCCGGGCCTACAACTTTAATTTAGTGTGACACGTAGGTGTAGTTCCCTCTACTTTTAACCTGACCCTGAGTGCGACAGTTTTAAAACATAAATAAATGTGTCCCGCTGCTCCATTGCACCCTGCCTAACAGACTTACGCCCACAGTTAACCGAATTGCGGAATGGTTTTCAAACTACACACTGACGGTGGGGAGAATTATTTACAGTTGACACTACTTTTATTTACAAAACTAACCCAGGACCTGTGATTGTTCTTTCTGGGGGGGAGACAGTCTGCTCTGCATCGACGCACCATGAAAGCACCTATAACGCACCAACACACCCTCAGGCACCAATCGGTGCCCAGTCATCACAGTTCATCAGTGTTCATGAATAAAAATAACCAAACAACCCCTAACCCTGCATGTGATCTCTTGCTCTTCGGCTCCCTCTGCTGGCTATTATCATTTCTTCCAGATGTTGTCTTTTTCCTTTGCTGGCGGCCTATTTGCAATAAAGTAAAATGCACCCAACGTGTCCCTTTTATTTTCTTTATTTATGGCCCACAGGGCCGACTAGTGTGGTTCACCTGTGGGGCATCGGTGCCCTGTGGCCAAGGTCCGCCAGCAAGATTTCGTGCCTTCATGGCCGGTTCCAGCAGAGGGGCCATGCCCCAACCCATGGGGTCCATACGTGGTGCTCGGCCACAGGCATGTGGTCCATAATGTGGTGCATCGATGCAGACAGCTGGTTCTGGGAATTTCGGGCGCACAATGGAGGCCTCACGCACGCTCCCCTCGGCGCCCAATGGCGCACAGGTCACGTGGGAGACAAAAGGGGGAAGACAAATGAGCGAGGGGTAAGGTCACAAGGGTACACATCAATAAGGCAATGTAAGGTGAAATGTGTACGGAGGGCGAAGTGAGAAAGCTCGTCCCTACCGTACGTCACCCCCCTGTCACCTACACTACCCTTGCCCTTACCCCATATGTACAAAATCTACACATTACCAATCCGTCGCTACCGTCACGTCTTCCCATATTTCCCTTATACCAAATTCGTCTTCACAATCCCACTATCCAAAATTTGCCATCACCAATTCATCATCAATCCTCATAAGGAGGAAGAGATGGAACACAAAGCACAATGTCACACCCACGTCATGATGCGTCTCACAATCCAAAACATTTGCACATAACAAATAATCACAACATGGCATGGTGTGGAGGTACGTCATCTCAGGTGAGTGCATGCAGATGGTGCGAGGAGATCTCAATCCTAACTATCCTCTAAATGACTTTAACACACGTTACACTACCCGGGGTCTCTCCCTGCCAATCCATTGGCCAACTTACACTATGGGTTCTAAAAACCAATTCCCATTGACCAAACTGTGGTGCTTCTCAATTTGGGGTCTCACTCCCCCGATTCATCTCCCGGTGCCCTTGCACAATTTCTGGGCTGTGACGTGTAGCTCTCCCAGCAGGTCTACCCACCTGCACACCTCCACCACTGCAGTTGCCACCTGAGCTTACCTAGCTCCTCACCCTAACCTATCTAACTGGGGAAGGCCCCTCCTGGCTCTGTCACCCCACTCGGTGCCCTCTGGCACTGGGCTACCCGGGTTCATCCTCCGGATCCTCGGGCCCCATCCACAACAACTACTACCGGCTCCCAGAGCCCACCTGCAGCCTCACCTGGCCGACATCCTCACAGTGGTGGAGTGCCCAAACCAACTACACACACTAACAGGCTACACGCCCAGCCATTTCCACAACACTAATGCACCCATCCAAATACCATTCTGTCACCCGCACCACAGATGCCAATATCCAACCACAATTTACCTATACCCTCTACCTAACACTTACACTACCCGCCCCGGGTATTCGTGATGGGGGTCTATCCTTCCCCCATTCACACCTTCGCACCATCCACTCCACTCCATTGTTTCCATCATACTCACTCCACGACCATCCATTCCAATACTCCATATACTCCACACTACCATTTATTCCACACAACCATTCTCCATACACCTGTTCCTCATACCTGTTGTTGCAAACCTGTGCACTCACACCTGGTGCCACCTGCACCCTTCTTCCTTCCTGGACCATTTGGTCAACACCACACGCAATCACCACTACTCCCTCATACACTGCTCCATACACCTGTTCAGTTGCACACCTGTGCAATCACACCTGTTCTTCACACACTTTTCACAATACACTTCTGAATTCACCTCCAACACTCACACGGCATCATCTCATCTAACTACTCCCCTCTGAAACTTGCGCTTCCCAGTCGTCCCTTTAAACTATTGCGCTCCCTCGTCATTATCATCCACTCTAAACTACCTGCGTCCCCACTACAGGTGTCATTGTCACTACCTAATCCTTAACGTTACCTAATGTCATCTTCTCTAGATCCCTACACACGATCTATCCTAACCCACGCGGGCTAGTTTTCACCGCCATCAACCCCATAAATCTAGTGCTCCTTTGCCCCCCCCCTGTGAGGGATGACAGAGTTGCCATCCCATCACATGGGGCATCTCTTACTATAAATTTTGCTCACCAAATTTCAGCCAATCAAAAATTTGCCAACCACGCTACCCATCATCTGCCAATCATTACTGCCAATCCTTTGCCAATCATTAAATTTTGCCTTTTTCTAATTTTGGGTCCAAAATACTAACCTCATCACCCGTCTACTTACTAGATCCTCTCGGTGCGCCAATTCACTTCTAAGGCTCGGCTTCGTACAGCCGAGCCATGAATGCGGGTTGTTTTGTGCCGGCGGCTGGATGCGTCCCGCATTCGGTGCAGGGACGGGGGCTTACCCGGGCCGAGATCCCACGCACCACCTCGGCACGGAGCCATCCCATGGCCCGATCTCGACCTGCCGGAATGCCTTAACAAAAAGGGGTCGCCATGACGACCCTTTCTATCGGGCTGCCCGCTCCGCTTAGTGGAGCACGGACGCGGCCGTTCAAAGCGATGCCCAGCGTGGATCGCGTATGGCGGTCCTTTCGAACCCGCCGTGGTTCGGATCCCCGCTTGTCCTCGCGGCACGCGAAGCTGCCCGACGCGCACCGAGGGCCCGATTCGGCTATAAGTCGTTCTAACCTCTAACCCGGTTACCGTCGATGCTTCACCTGCATGCTTACACCCCGCAGCCCGTTCCTTGCTCAACCATCCAGCTGTTCCCATGCTCCTCGTCATTGCACCTTCTCTTACACACCCAGGTACACTCATTCCGCTCACAGACTTGGTCACACACCTGACCACCGAACACCTTTGCACACACTCGTCGCTCGCACACCTCACCAACACACCTCTTCGCGCCCCCTTCTCGGTCACCTCCTCTGTGACAATCACAGGTGTGCTCTCACTCGCACACCCAACCACGTGCCTCACTACTAATTCCAGCGTGCATTCCCATACACGCTCTACCATTCCAGGTGTGCATCCTTCCATTCCAGGTGTACATCCTCTCTCACCTGTCACAACCAACTCACGCTCCGTGTCACTCTCACTACTTTCACCACCACTCTTGACAGCGCACTCACCCTTACTCTCGACAGCGCACTCTTTCCTCATGCACCCGTCCGTTACACACCTTTCTCGCGCACACTCTTGCGCACACTCTCCCGTTACACCCTCTGTAACACTCACCACAGGCATGCATTCTCCCTCACTCTTGACAGCGCACTCTTTCCCCATGCACCCGTCCGTTACACACCTTTCCCGCGCATCCTCTTGCGCACACTCTTTCGTTACTTCCTCCGTAACACTCACCACAGGCGTGCATGCTTCCGTTACATCCTCTGTAACACTTCTCACTACGCGCTTCCATGTGCTCCCTCGCACACGCGCTACGACCGACTCACTCTTGACAGCACACTCACTCCTCGGCGCGCACTTTTTCCTCACACACCCCATGGTCGGACATTCTCGCACCCCTCTTTTTTCGCACACCGTACCTGTCGCACACTTCACCAACGGCCTCTCACGAACACCCGGGTCCACATCAACCCCCAAGCCGACTGAAGCTTTCCTCACATCATGTACATTTCCACGTATATCGCCACTCACCTTGGCACCTCGTCTCCGCACCTCCTTCGCCACCTGCAAACTCTTTATTTGGTTAGTAAGCACACCATTATGAGTTGAGCACCGACCTTGCACATATTCCATCACCTCCTCCTGTATTTCTCTCTTAGTTTCTGTCCATCTCTTCTTAATTTCACTCACCTCTTCTTCCACTTCCTCTAATTTTTGCTTCACCTCTTTTATTTCCGGGTGCGTCTCCTCAAGTTCGTCCTCTAAGGCTACCTTGACCGTTTCTATGTGCGTCCTCAACTCTCGGTCCTTCGTCTCCATTATCTCTGTCACCTCGTCCAACCTCGTTGTCAGTCCCTCACGTACCATCTGACATTGCCTCTGTGTCGCTATTAAGTCGTCCTTGATGTCTCTTTGTGTTGCTTTTAACCCTCCTAGTACCGCAGTGTTCCTTTGAACCTGCTCCACTAACTCTTTTTGTCCCTCCGTCAGCTGTTCCACCTCCTCCGTCAGGTCCTCTATGCCCCCTTGTAACTTTGCCGTCCCATTTCTCACCTCTTTCTCTATACGCTTTTCACCTCGCTTTACCTCCTCGCGTACCCCCGAGACCTCCTCACTTACACCTCGTCGTATCTCCTCTTTCATCTCTTCCCTCTCTTTTGTAGATGCCACCCTCATCTGTCCCAATTCATCCCTCTGAGCATCCAGTTTGGTTTCTACCCCGATTTTCACGTCCTCTATCTGCTCTCCCATTTGTTTAATTTCTCGGGCGGATTGCTCCCCTATTTCCCGCAATTTGTCTTCCATCCTATTTTCTAGCCCCATTAACCCATTTTTCACCCCTTCTATCCCATTGTCTAACCCCTCAAATTTAGCTTCTAGCCCCCTGATTTGATTTCCTAGTCGCTCCCCCATTTCTCCCATTTTGCCCCCCACTTCGGCCCCCATTACCTCCATTTGGCCCTTCAATCGCTCACTATTAGCCCTCATTTGCTCATTCTGAGCCTCCATCCGGTTCCCCAATTCATTCCTCAGGTCTTCACTTGTCTGGACCATGAGCGCCTTTATTTGTATCATAAAGAGGTCCCAATTCACCGGTGCTGCTACGGTCACGGGCGCCGCCAGATTTGGTGCCGCTGTAACCGCGTGCGCAAAGGCGCCATTTTGTGCGCCCGTAACCTCATGCGCGAGAGCGCCATTTTGCGCGTCTGAAACCTCAGCAACCACATTGCCATTTTTCTCCTCCTCCCTTTCCTCCACATACATTTCCCCGAGGTCCTGGGTCGATTCCACCCCGTCTATCTCTCCCACCGACATCCCGTCGCCTTGACCAGCCATGGCGCGATTTCAAAATTCGGGTTTTGCTTTACAACACAAATTTCCAGCAGCTCGTAATTTTGAGCGCGTTAAGCGCGCTTCGGGTCCGTATCTCACTCCCCGACACTAATTTGTTACGGTCCGCGGATTAGGATGTTATTTTTACCGAGCAGAGGTATAACCGCGGCCGAACTGTTCTTCCCCGATTCACCCGATTTACCCAAACGTTGGCCGTATCGCGCCACAGCTACTCAATCTGGAAAACTCTAAAGCGACCGAATGCAAAGAGGAAGAAGACGTACAGAAGAGTAACTGGGTTTATTATTATCTACACACATAAGCAAAAAGAGCAGTCACGATTATTTACAGGGGACATGAGACGCAGGTGACACAGTGAAAATTACTAGCTTATACAGACTTAGTTACTACCCAGGACAGAACAAACAAAGACGACTCACACGGGGAATTGCAGAGTGGATTGGCTGGAAGGAGGTGTGTGGCTGGAGGGGGAGGACGGCACGGAGCTGGCTGGAGCTTGATCCCGCACGGGACGTCGGCTGGACCTCGACGGCCACTGATGCCACCGATCCTGTCGTGTGCACGGGATCACGGGTCGGATCACGTGTCGGATCACGGGTCGGATCACGTGTCGGATCACGGGTCGGATCACGGTCGGAGCCGACGCGCTGGTGGTGGGGTCTGGCGTGACGGGTTCTCTCCTCTCTCCTTCTTGGTCCAACCACTCTTTCTCCACCGACAACTCAACGCAACCACTCAACGCAACCACTGACCACCCCTGACGACCAACTCAGCTCTTGTCATGGACCTCTCTTTTCAGACTCATCTCCTTGTCTCAGTAAAAGTGCATCTCTCGTGGGGGCGTCTCTCATGGGTTATATATAGCCCCACCCTTGAACCTTTTCGAACCTCCCCGATCGCTCTTCCTCCGCCCTCTCAAACCAAACCCCTCGTGCTTGGTTGGTTGTTCGGGGCCGGGCCACTCCTCCCCTCTCTGACGAGGTGGGGACCCGCCTTTCTTCCCCAACCCTGCCTCGTGGCCAATGGTGGTTGAAGAAAACCGCCCAAAATGCAGTTGGCCATTGAAATGAAATGAAAGGGGATCTACTCTTATTTCACTTGGTGCAATGGAGTATTTAAATTAATGGGAGACACAGCCTTACCCTAAGACACATAATAAGATATAAGCTACTGAACAAGGGTTTTATCGTGTCCTGCAATGTGGTGTTTATGGAATAACTACCGAGACGCCCTTTGACCTTCACACTACGGAGGTATTTACAAGGAATCATTACATTTTACAGAGGGTGATATTTACAACAATTTACTATACAATACAACACAATAAAAAAAAAAACACAATCCTCATATCCGCAACAATATATATATATATATATATATATATATATATATATATATATATATATATATATATATATATATATAGTAAAATGAATCCATTTTGAGTTCTCCAACCTTTAATGAGCAAATAAACAACTCCTCGACGTTCCAATCAGCAACACGGATAAACTTGCATCCACTGACCTTTCTCAAGAGTAAAGCAAAACAATTCTCTACCCTCCCTTATATAAGGGTAAAAGGGTGGGGACACCGAAACCACCAATCAATGTCATTCTGGAACAACTCGTGCCATTCAGATTTAAACCGTGAATTAAAACCAAAACCAAAACCGTTGAACCAACTGAAACCACACATTGGGATGTTACATCAAAACAACCGTTAAATCACACGTTGAATCAAACAAAATGTAGCATAATTCAAATAAATCGATGAAAAATAAACAAGATGATTGATTGCTTCAAGTGATGGTGGTAACGAAAACGAATTAAGCGAAACGGATACATCGCAAACCTAAAGTAAGAATATATACCCAAGTGAGAGCAACTGAGGTAATAATGTATATGCTTGGTGATGCAGTTTCTCTGGTACGTTTCTGCATGAGAGGGCCATAAGCTAGTGGTAAGTCCAACACTTCCTCTGTGAGAGACACAACAGACTCCTCCACATGCCATGCCTCCAAAATCCTCCTTCTTCGTTTACTGGGGGTTGCACCCAAAATGCTGGCATTATCCCATAGGGAAACATGGCCAGCTTTCTGCAAGTTCAAGAAGATGTATCCGTTTAGCTTAATTCGTTGAATGTGTGGTTTTACTTGGTTCAACGGTTTTGGTTCTGATTTATGGTTTAAATTTGAATGACATTTCTTGTTCCAGAATGGCATTGATTGGTGGTTTCGGTGTCCCCACCCTTTTTCCCTTATACAAGGGAGGGAAAAGAGTTGTTTTGCTTTATCTTGAGAAAGGTCAGTGGATGCAAGTTTATCCGTGTTGCTGATCGGAACGTCCAACAATTGTTTATTTGCTCATTAAAGGTTGGAGAACTCAAAATGGGTTAATTTTATAAATATGTATATATATATTGTTGTATAGAAGGGACCGTTCTCTCAAACAAGCCCATGACACAGAGACAGCCTATCATTCTCGTAGGAGCGACCCAGAGATCCCCCGCATCCAGGATGATGTACCCCACCTTCACAGAGTCAGGGCCACAACAGAGTTAGAGAGAGGAGACAAAGAAAGAGAGAGAGAGAGAGAGAGAGAGAGAGAGAGAGAGAAAGAGAAAGAGAAAGAGAAAGAGAAAGAAAAAGAAAAAGAAAAAGAAAAAGAAAAAGAAAAAGAAAAAGAAAAAGAAAAAGAAAAAGAAAGAGTGGAGAAGAGAAGAGAAGAGACAAGATGGACAGGGTCATCCATGGGGACCGATCTGCACTCTGACCGTGACCGCACTGTCCTGACGAAGCCGAGCAATGGGAAAGAATGGCTCCCGACTTGCGCTGTGGGGTACAACCACCACGAAGAGGCATCCCCGATAGTTTTGTTTTTGTTGATGTCTTTTGTCTCTCCCGACATGACTTGGATCTTTAGTTGACACATTTCACAGTTCTAAATGAAAGGAGTCATCACAAGGAACCAGAAGAGGTAAAGAGAAAAGATGGAGTCATCAGGATGAGCCTGGACGGGATTCGGGTTTCAGCCACTACTCCTCTACCCTCAAACCCATCCAGGCACAGCCAAGTGAGCCTTCTAGAAAATTTTCTGCAAGAATTCCCTTTTTTTTTTTTTTCTTTTTTTTTTTTTATGATTTTTTGTTTGTTTGTTTGTTTGTTTGTTTTTTGTATACAGGATCGAGGCTCGTGAAAGAGCAAACATTAATCACACAAAAAGGCAAACCGACACACAAAACACAAAAAACAAGGGGAGCGGCAGACAAGATGGGGAGAGAGGGGGGAGGACACAAAAGAGAGGGGGAAGAAGGGGAAGGACACAAACACAACATTTGAGAGCAGGGACATCGGGAGGACTTGGGGGGAGGTGGGAGAGGATTAAAACATATGAACACTGCAAGGACTCTGGGGTGAATTACCGGGGGTAGAAAAGATCAAGGTTTTCGATGGGGGAAGATAAGAGATGGTGGTGAACAGCTGTTTTAAAGACCTGGAGGGAGGAGTGGGATTGAAGGGAGTGGGGGAGTTTGTTCCAGAGGCGGGAGAAAAGGGGAACGAAAGAGTGAAGGTGAGCAGAGAGCCTAGACTTTGGCAGTTTAACCATAAGAGGGTTGCAGGCAGATCTTGTGCGACCTGAAGGAATATTGGGGGGACAGAGCACAGAGAGAGCTGGGGGAGCAAGGCCGGAGAGGAGTCGGTAGAAGACAGAAAGACCACCAACCTGCCTGCGGTGAGTGAGTGAAAGGCCCTCGGCGTTGACTACATCGCAGGAGATTCCAATGATTCTGAAAGCTTTGGCCTCAACAGCGTGAAGCCGAGCAAGGTGTGAGGCAGGAGCACCAGCCCAGAGGGGGGAACAGTATTCCATTGAGCTGCGGATGAAAGCCTTGTATGTGGTGAGGAGCTCAGGTGTGCCAAGGAAGGACTTCGCACGACGGAGGATGCCCAGTCGGCGACTGGCTTTGGAGGCCAGCTTGGAAATGTGGTTTTCCCAAGAAAGATCATGGCAGATAGTGAGACCCAAAAGCTTGAGCGACAGAACTTCTTGGAGAGGATTGTTGAGAAAGTAGATGGGAGGGTTGTCCAGTCGGTCCTCTCGGAGAGACATTGTAAGAGTGTGAGATTTGTCAGGATTGAAAGACATGTTCCACTTGTTTGACCAGTCTGTGATTTTGTCCAGGTCTGCAGAGAGCGAGGAGGCTGCAGACTGCCGATCTGAGGGATGAGGAATGGAGCGACAGAGAGTAGAGTCGTCAGCAAAGAGATAGAGAGGATTTTCAAGAGAGTCAGAGAGATCATTGATGAAGACCAGAAAAAGCACAGGGCCCAGAACACTACCTTGGGGAACTCCAGCCTGAACAGGAAGAGGAGATGAGAGAAACCCATTCAGGGCCACACGTTGACTACGACCAGAGAGGAAGTCCGCCAGCCATGCGTGGAGATTTCCATGGATACCAAAGGAGGAGAGTTTGGAGAGCAGAGCAGGGTGCCAGACCGTATCGAAGGCACGTGAAATGTCAAGGGAGACAGCTCTAATTTCCTGTTTGGCGTTGAGGACCTCCATCCATTGTTGAGAAAGCAGAAGCAGCATGTCCAGAGTAGAGTGACCAGGTCTGAAACCAAATTGATGATCAGAGATCAAGCCATTGGAGAAGAGGAAAGATTTAATATCTGAAGCAATGATGGATTCCATGACTTTGCTGATAATTGGGAGAAGGCTGATTGGTCTGTAGTTGCTGGGATCTGTTTTTGCACCTTTTTTGTGCAAAGCGGTGATGTTGGCTGATTTCCAAGCAGATGGCAGATGACCTTGAGCAAAAGAGAGGGTGAAGAGAACAGAAAGAGGGAGTGAAAGAGCAGAAGAACATGATTTTAGGACCCGTGGGCTGATGCCGTCAGGACCAGTTGCAGAATCAGAGTCGAGGGTTGACAGAAACTTTTCCACCTTGTCAGGAGGAAAGGACACAGAGTCCAGGAGCAGCTGGGTACGACTGGGTACGGTGGGTACAGAGAGGGATGGGTTTGGGACACAAGATTTAGAGGCAAACACAGAGTTGAGGCATTCAGCTTTTTCACGTGCGGAGTCAGCCTTTAAGCCGTTTGAGGTGAGGGAGGGGATGGAGGGGGAACAAACACCAGAAACAGATTTGACCAGACGCCACCAGGATTTGGAAGAGGGAGACAGATAAGAGAGTTCGGTCTTGAGAATGGTGAGATATTGTTTCCTGGCTCTCCTGAGGGTGGACACACACTTGTTTCGGGCTTTGTGAAAGGAAATGAGATTTCCTTCCGTTGGATTTGCTTTCCACGAGACGAAAGCAAGTTGTTTCAGGGCAACAGCCTCACCACAAGATTCCGTGTACCATGGACGGGAGGAAGGGTATGACAACTGAAGACAAGATGGTATAAATCTGTGCATGAGAGAGAGCAATTTACTTTGAAAGCATTCCCAGGATGAGTTGATGTCAGAGGCGGTAGAGATGGGAGACCAGTCCAGATGATTGATGGCTGCTTGAAGACCGTGCCAGTTGGCCTGAGTGAAATGCCAGACTCGTCGACGCTGAGGAGGCTCTCTGAGAATGGTCAGAGAGATGTCCACTTTGACAAGCACATGATCAGATGAGCCGATTGGAGCAGAAGAAGAGCAGCAGACATTTTCAGGGAAGTTTGTCATAACCAAATCCAGAAGAGAAGATGCTCCGTTGACTTAGATCCGGGTCGGGAAATTGACAGATTGTGTCAGTCCCAGTGAGTCGCAGAAGTCCTTTGCTGAAGAGCCATGGCTGGTGAGAGAGGTACCCACACCCAGCCAACTGGCATGGTGACAATTGAAATCACCACATATGAGGAAAAGAGAGTTGGGATGGGTAGATAGAAGTTGGTCCATATTATCAGACAGTGAGATGTAGATGGAGTCATCGCTGATTGGTGGACGGTACAACACACATATGAACAAAAGGTGGGAGCGAAGGGGAAGCCGTAGCCAAAGGTATTCCTGGGGGTGAGGTGGAGAGAGGGCAGTGGAGGGCGAGTGAGGAAGAGAGTTTTTTATAAAGATAGCAACCCCACCTCCAGGACGAGGCTCAGGTCTATCATACCGGAGGAGGGAGTAACCTGGGAGAGATACCAAGGCATCAGAGACATCATGAAGGAGGAAAGTTTCTGTTAAGCAGATCACATCTGGTTTGTCAGAAGCAACCTGTATGGAGAGGTCAGTCAAGTTTGAGCGAAGGCCCCGGATGTTTGAGGTCCATACCGTTAATGAAGAGGAAGGGGGAGCATCGGGTCCAGAACAGGGGGGGGGGGGGGGAGGGGTAGGGTAAGATGTGGAAGAGGAGGAAGAGGTAGGGAGAGCTGTTGAAGGTGAGTCAGAGATTTCAGAATAGCTTGGAGAAAGGGAAGAATGAGGCAGACAAAAGGTTTGATGGATATTGGGTGAGGCACAGTGAGGTGTTATTTGAGGAGGGGGAAGAGCAAGGCAGGAGGTTTGGGGAGATGAAGGTGAAAGTTGGAAGGAGGAAGAAGCAGGGAGGATGCTTTGAGGAGGAGGGGTGAGAGGGGAGTCTAGGAGGGGAGGAGCGAGGGAGAGTCTCGGAGCGGAGGGGTGTGGGGGGAGTTTAGGAGGGAGGGGAGGGAAGGGGCAAGGGGGGAGATTTGAAAGGGATGGGTGATGGGGAGGATTTGGAGGGGAGGGGTGAGATTGGATTTTGAAAAGTGTACGATTCATGGGAAACGAAAATTTTTTGCAAAATGAGTTTGAGACCTTCGAGTCAAAAATACGTTTGAGGACACTGGAGGAGGGATGGAGTTCTGGATAGTTTATGGAATGTAGAAAGGAGGAACTGTAAGAGATGGCATTATATATATTTTTTGGAATGAATAGATTTGGTGAGCAAGACGAAAGCATCCTTTTGTAGGAAAAGAAGAAAAGGGTGTTATAATATATGAGAGAAAATAGTTGTTCAGGGGAGAGATTATACATTTCTAACCGCGTGATCGCGAACGAAGAACGAACGAACAAAAAGAACAACAAATAAACGAATAAGACCTGGGAAGGAAATATTTTTTTGGGGGGTTTTTTTTTTTGTGAGTACAGATATTAAACAAGGAGGTACGGGGTGAACGACTGGGACGAAACAGAGAACGAAAATAATTTCAGCGCATTCGACGAATCGCTGAGAGAAAAACAAACCACAAGGTCTGAGACGGTACGGTAGTCTAAGCCTACAGTACTAGGCCGCAGAATACTCGATACCATTAACCGACGATTGTGTATACATGAACGAAAAATTAGCACCGAAAATTTTCCAAAAGATACGCTATAGGTACATACACCGAAAGATAGATACAGTCTCGACAAAAACACAATTGAGAAATATCACTTAGCTTCGAAAGCGTGAGCGCATGGAGCAGCTTCGAAAAGACGTGACCTCGCCGTGATCTCGCGAGATCTCCCAAATCCTTAATCCAGATTTTCCTTAGATAGATAGATAAAGAAAGAGAGAAATAAAGAAAAGCAAGAATTAGAATAAATAAAGAGAATTATGAATGTGGGCAAGAACCCAGATAGATAGATTTCGGCAGTTCTTCCTCAGCAAACAAACCTATTTATCTCCATAGGTACTGTCCGTATACCTTTGAACATATTGACATACAGTCCTCGATATTTATCCATCAATTCTCAACATGGTCATCACCAATGACAGAAAAAAGCAATGAGAGAGCTCCCTCTGCTGTTCACAAGGATATATGAATATATAACTATGGATGGATGGAGGATAGGTGAACGGGTGGGTATGTGTATGAATTGGTATGTGTATGAGTGGGTAGGTGAATGGGTCAGTGGATGGATTGGTGGGTGAGTGAATGGATAGGTGGTTGGATAAGTGGAAGAATGGATATGTGAGTGGATAAGTGAATGGGTGTGCGAGGTGAATGTGTGAATGGATGGGTAGAGAAATGGGTATATGGGTAGGTAAATAGTTGGATGGGAGGTTGGATGTTTGGGTAGAAGGAGAATTTTTTCCTAGCTTTGGAGAAATCTTTTGATACCGTAGATCGTGTATGAGAGTATGACCTGATTGTCCAATTGATGGTAGCTTCAATACGAGGAACGCTGACATAAGTGTTACGTGCTCCTCCCCAAACCCCGGTAATGGTGTACCTCCAAGCCCCGAAAGGAGTCACGGAAGAAAGATGTGCTATTATGTGTGCCAATGACCAATGGTGAAACCACACCAATCAGTTGTTACAAAACCAAAGTATTGTATTAAAATCGCACAATAATAACAACTTGCGCAAGTACAAAAAAACCTCAATTGCATAGCAAACACCATATAATTCCTATGATGGTACCACCAGTTTCTTAACTGAATAACTCACGGTACTCCACGTGAGCGAACTGTAACACCCCCAAAGTCACTGTCACGACACCAGGCCAAAGTCGATCCACGCTCCGGTGATCACAAGAAAAAAGGTCGTACTGAGACGTGAACCCAGGACGGCTGACAGTCGACGCTGCAGAAGAGCCGCTGGGTGAGGTCGGGCCGACGTCGGTCAGGTAAAAGTTCACCCAAAAGGCGACTGGGAATTCACACCTTCGGTTCACCAGACAATGACGCTGACATGAACGAACAGCGGCTCCCAAGCAGAGAACCGCGAATTCCCAAGCGAAATCCACGACAAACACGAGAACCAGGCGAATCGCTGGTGCGAGGTGAAAATGGCTGGTGCGAGGTGAAATGGCGGACGGGCCCGTAATGGAGGCATACCGGCTCTCCCGCGATGATTCACTTTCGGAACCAACAGCAAAACCCGTCGTGCAGGTTTATCTGCCCCAGCAATAACGACACTGGCACAGGAATCCCTTTCCCGGGGAAACCAATATTCGCTCGTGACCAACGTCCACCAGCGTCCGCTCGACACCTCAAAGCAGATCGGCCTTCCTTTCCCGATCTCACTTGATCCGCTCAGCCTCTCCTTCTTCCTCTTCCGGTTTCTCCGATCCATTTAGTTTTTCTTTTAAAACACTAATTTTACCTTTGAAGACAGTTATCTCCATTTCACACCAAAACTGTAACAATAATAGCACATGAAACTAAAAATGCTTCAAGTGGATGACAATCACAAAGACGGAAGTGACGAATCTGTAACACTCCCCACCCTCAAGAAAGAAAGTTTGAACATAGGGAAAACTTTCTTTTCATGCAGAAACCCTCTTTAACAAACAAAAGTAAAACTTACACCCAAACACTACCAATCAACCTATGGCTGATCAACTCACGTGAGCAACAAGAATTAATATTCCCCCAGAAGAAAGCAACAAAACTTCCAAACAACCTACAGGAATTTTCAAAGTTAGTTCACTCTGCATAAAGCATCGGCAACGACATTGTCCCTGCCCTTTACATGCTCAATTTCCAAGTTGAACTCCTGCAAAGACAAACTCCATCTGATCAACCTATGATTTTTATTTTTCATTTTTTGAATGAAGGTTAAGGGGTTGTGATCAGTGAAGACTTTTATAGGAAAGGTAGTAGTTCCCAGATACACCTCATAATGCTGAAGTGCCAGCAGGAGAGCAAGGGTCTCTTTTTCCACAGTGACATAATTTGCCTGATGTTTGTCAAACTTTTCGAATAGTAGCACACCGGGTGATCCATGCCATCATCATCTTCCTGTAATAGAACTGCCCCAGCCCCTACATCACTTGCATCGATGGCCAACTTGAAAGGTTATTGAAAATCCGGTGCTGCTAGGACAGGAGAGCTCATTAATATCGCTTTGATGTGGGCAAAGGCAGCTTGGCATTTGTCATCCCAAACAAACTTGGTCTCTTTCCTCAGCAAATTCGTTAAAGGGGCTACCACATCAGAAAATTTCCTGCAGAACAGCCGGTACCAACCAGCGATACCCAAGAATCTCGTAAGCTCCTTCTTCCCTTTTGGAACTTGGAGGCGATCATTGGCTTCTATCTTGGCTGTCACTGGTTGCACCTGCCCCTGACCTACTACATGGCCTATGAACACCACCTGTGCTTTTACAAACTCACTCTTCGATAAGTTGATGGTCAACCCTGCCTCGGTCAGTTTCTTGAAAAATGCATGAATTTGTTTAATATGATCTTCCATGGTCATAGTGTGGATGATGACATCATCCAGATAAGCCTCCACCCCCTCAAGGTCTGCAATAAGCTTATTAATCAGCCGTTGAAATGTAGCAGGCCCGTTTTTCAATCCAAAGGGAAGAACCTTGTACTGATATAACCCATTTGGTGTGACTAAAGCCGAGATTTCCTTGGCTCGATCAGTAAGAGGAATCTGCCAATACCCTTTCAGCAAGTCAAATTTAGTTACAAATTTAGCTGGGCCTATTCTATCAATACAGTCATCAATCCTTGGGATGGGATATGAGTCGGTCTTGGTCACTGCATTAACCCGTTTTAAATCCGTACAACAGCGAAAACTGCCATCGGGTTTTGGAACCAACACACATGGTGAGCTCCATTCACTGCTGCTTGGTTAGATGATGTCATTCTCCATCATATACTGAACCTCCTTCCGAAGATAATCCATCTTCACAGGGTTCATCCGGTAGGGGTGTTGTTTCACAGGAGTGGCTTCCCCCACCTCAATATCATGATATACCAAGTCAGTACGACCAGGTACATCTGTGAACAATTGTGCAAACTCAAAAATTAGGCTGGATAGTTGTCCTTGTTGTTCCCTCGTCAAATGACCTAATTTCTCATCCAAATTACTCAACACATCCGTGTTCGTCAATCTGGGACAAGCCTGGTCATCAATGTTATCAAACTTCACACCGTCCTCAACCTCTGGATTCTCTTGCACCCCGACTACAGGCACGACAGGTGAGACAGGAACCATTTTTTCCACAGGCTTCCTCTCATAAAATTTCTTCAGTCAGTTGACATGACACAGCTGCCACTTTTTCCGTCGGTCGGGAGTTGTCACCACGTCATCTGTTTCATTAACCCTCCTTTCGATTGCATAGGGACCAAAATACCTCGCCTGTAGTGGCTGACCTGGAACAGGAAGCAACACTAACACCCGGTCCTCAGGACTGAAATTTCTTATCTGAGATTTCTTGTCATGTCTCACTTTCATTTTATCCTGTGTCACTTTCAAGTTTCTTCTCGCAACTTCACAAGCCTTTGCCAATCTGTGCCTAACCGTTGACACATACTCCACCACTGTTGACTGTGACTCCTCCTGCAGCCACTGTTCTTTCACCAATTTAAATGGTCCTCGAACTGCGTGTCCAAACACAAGTTCAAAAGGACTGAATCCCAATGACTCCTGAACAGATTCCCTCGAAGCAAACAACAATAAGGGTATTCCCTCATCCCAATCCTTGTCACATTCAAAACAGTACATCTGATCATATTCTTCAATGTCTGGTGAAACCTTTCCAAGGCCCCTTGGCCTTTGGGATGGTAAGTACTTGATCTTACTTGCTCCACTCCCAAAAGGTGTACCACTTGCTGAAAAAGCGTTGACATGAAATTGGAACTCTGATCAGACTGGATGACCTTAGATAGGCCAACCAAAGTGAAAAATTTAATCAAGGCCTTCGCAATAACTACCGCAGTAATTTTTCTCAGAGGCACTGCGTCTGGGAACCTCGTGGAAGTGCACATGATGGTCAGCAGATACTGATATCCAGCCTTAGTTTTAGGTAAAGGGCCTACACAGTCAATAATGACACGGTTGAATGGCTCTTCAAAAGCTGGAATTGGTTTTAAAGGTGCAGAGGGGACTTTCTGATTAGGTTTTCCCACCAGCTGGCAAGAATGGCAAGATTTACAGAACTCCGCCACATCACGTCGCAATCCTGGCCAGAAAAAACGTACCAAAATTCTGTCACATGTCTTGTTCACTCCAAGGTGCCCGGCCAAAGGTGTCTCATGTGCCAAACTCAATATCTCCTTCCGGTACGGCGGTGGCACCACAATTTGGTAATGAATTTTCCACTCATCATTTGCTGGCACCTCCGTTGGTCTCCATTTTCTCATGAGTATTTCCCCTTTCATGAAGTAACCAACAGGTACCTTCATAGCCTCTTCCTCTGTAATGGCTTTACCAATCAAACTCTGGAGCTCCGAATCTCTGTGTTGTTCTTCAACAAGTCTCTTTCGGGCAAGCACTGTTTGTTCAGCCTCGTTCGCAGATGTCTCCGACGGACACTCCATTTTCTCTTTTGGTCCAGATGCCACCTTTTCCTTAGGTTCCTTGATGTCACTCCCTTTACTATTATCTCTTCCAGACTTTTCCTCCAATATCCCTATGGAACCCAAATCCACCTCACCTTCCTTCTCCTTCTCTTCAGAGCACTTCCTACCCATAGCACGAGTCACTGCACAGGACGGAAAGATACCCGGAATCTCCTGCTCTAACTGTGCTGTGTTATTTTCCATACTGGGCTTTTCAACCAACATCGGATTACCAGAAACTCGACCAAAATCCCGATAATTTTTCCCGATTCCCGATCATTCCCGATAATATCATTCCCGTTCATGGCCAAATCATTCCCGATAATAAAAGAGATTCCCTCTACAGGAAGAGTGCCTTGTAACTCCACAGTGACCGGTCCTGACACCAACTCAGACTTTAAATGGATGACATGAAGGGGAGCTTTAACATAGCCACCAACCCCCTGTAAGAGAACACTAACCCCAGTTGCCGTCTTCTCCGACAATGGCAAAATGCCCTCAAGCATCAAAGAATGATGTGCTCCTGTGTCTCTCAATACCCTAACAGGTCTCTGGTTCGTTAAGTCCCCATCCAGTGACACAAACCCCTCGGAAATAAAAGGTTTGTAACCCTCTTGGACAAGGTCGTTCTGTGATGCCGTAACTTTGGCACGGGAACCTTCACAAGGCACTGTCCTCCAAGGACGATTTCTCGCATTGGCCAACGCATTCGGAGTTGCACTAGTCTGACTCCGCTCCTGATTTTTCCTTTTCAGGGCATAACATTGGGACATCAAATGCCCAGGTTTCTTGCAAAAAGCGCAAGTAGGCCCGGAGGAAAAACTCGTGGTCTGCTTCGGGCCCCCCGAAAGATAGGTATGCCTTGGAACTGCAGTCTTCTGATCCCTAAAAGTCGCGGTATCAGATTATTTCCCCATAGTCCTCTCTAGGCCGTCTCCATGAAAATTTGTTCTCCGAACCTGATTTACCATAACTCCCCTGGCTAACTCGAGGCGGGAAGTTAGGTTTGTGGAACCCCATCCGGTGTGTCAAGGCATAGTCATCTGTCACTGTTGCTGCCTCATACAACTCCAGTACCTTTCTTTCATCCAGATGCACTTTAATGTCCACGTGGACACACTGTTTGAATTCCACCACCAAGATCAATTGTCGTAAACGGTTGAAGTCTTTCCCAATCTCCTTCGAGTCACACCACCAATCAAACATAGTGTTGCGGATATGAGGATTGTATTTTTTTATTGTGTTGTATTGTAGTAAATTGTTGTGAATTATTGCTTAAGTCTGGACCCTCCTGCCTCCAGTGTTGTATAAAGGTCAAAGGGCGTTCCCATAGTTAATTCCATAAAGCATACACGTTAGCCAATCATAGATTTCCCCCTGGTTGATAGTTAGATCTTTATTATGTGTATTAGGGTAAGGCCTTGTCTTCCATTAAGATGACACTCCATTGCACCAAGTGAAATAGAGTAGATTCCTTTCATTCCCCATTCCCACTCCCAAAACTTTCATTGCCTTTCATCATTGCCAAGCCTCGATTGCCAATTACATCCCCTCCAAAACCACCATTGAACATGTGCTCGGGTCGGGGAAGAAAGGCGTGCCCGCCCGTCGTCATCAAGGGCGGAGCCAGAGGGTCGTGCGACCAACCAGGGCCGAGGTGAGCACACCGATGGGCGTGTCCTGAAGGCCGGCGGCTTGATCGCCGGAGGCGCCATAAAAGCACGCGCGCAAGGACGTTGTAGAGTGGAGTAGTTGCTGAGTTGTGTAAAAAGATCATCCAGAGAGAACCAACTGTAAGAGAACCAACTGAGAGAGTACATTGAGATCACCCAAGGAAGCTTTGTACACAGCAACGGCTGATCAAGTGGGCCGATGTTTGTTCCTGAGCTGGTGCCTTTCCGAGCAGAGTCCGAGGCTGGCATGTGAGCAAAAGAACATAGAGAACATTAAGGAGATCATCATCCAGGGAAGCACACAGCCTGTTGTAGTCCTGGCAAAGCACGCGACGTCCACAGCAGCAGCAGCAGCGGCGGCCACAGCAGCAACAACACTCAACAGCCGCTTGGGGCCTGAACGGCGGTTTTGAGCAGGGCCGCGAAGGAACGGCGGCTGCTAAACGCGCCGATCGTGCTGCAGGACCCCTTGGACTTTCCTCTCCCTCCAGCCATCCACCTCCTGCCTTTCCGTCCTTCTTGTGTACGTGAGTTTGTTTTGTTTGTTCTGTCCTGGGTATTAATTAAGCCTGTTTAGATAAGCTAGCGATTTTCACTGTGTCTCTAATATCTTCTGTATATTATTTTATTATCTTTCCTTCTCCTTGGTTATTTTGAGTCTGTATATAGTAGGAATAAATTTAGTAGTATTTTCAACCTTTTTTTCGTCTTCTTCTTCTTCACATCCGTGTCGCTTTTGTCTTTTCCATATTGAATAGCTGTGGCGCGATCCGGCCAACGTTCGGGGATCGGGTTAATCGGGGTAACTGTTAGGCCGCGGTTCCATCCGCTCGGCAAACCAACATCCATATCCACGGGCCTTAACAATTGGTAGTCAGGAGTTGGGATTCGAACCTGGGACTAAATTTATTTAGCCCAAATTTTGGGACACCAATTGTGTTATTGGCAGTAACAATTGGTGTCTGGGAGTGAGATACGAGGCCCGAACCAAATTTTTAAAACATCAAGAAAAAATTTGGTCAAAATTTGGAGCGGCCGAAATGTTTTGTTTTAAAAAAAACCCGAACTTTGAAATCGTGCCATGGCTAGTCAAGGCGATCGGATGCCGGTGAGGGAACTAGAAGAGGTGTTAGGAGTAACCCAGGATCAGATGGAGGAGAGCAATGAGGAGGTGGTTGAGGAAGTATCAGGCGCACAAAATGGCGCCCTCGCGCACGATGTTGCAGCAGCACCAAATTGCGCCGCGCGCGAGGTTGGGGCAGCTGCGGCCGCACCCTTTGTACTACCAACGGTGGTCCAAATGCAAGCCTTCATGGCCCAAATCATGGCGGAAATGAAATGGGAGAATGACGGTCTTAAAAAATTGAGTGATAAAATTGAATCAATATTGGGCGAAATGCAGGCCGAATATGAAGTAAGGGAAGCGGAGAGGGACAGAGACCGCAGGTTGGGCGAGCAGGTCCCACGGGTGCACGAGGAGGTAAAGCGGGTCGAGGAGCCCTGGTTGAGCGAAGCGGAGAAAAGCATGGGTACAATGACCGGGGTAGAAATCGCGACACGGGGTTTGGAAAAGCCGGCGACCGATGAGGTAGAGGGAATTTTATTAAAGCCAACGGTCGTCGAGGTGAGTAAAGAAAAAGTGGTAGTGGGCATTGAAATTGAAGAGACCGGGGACTTAGAAAACCACTCGCGGCGGGAGGAAAAATGGAAACTGTACAAAGTCCGTGCTCACATCACGATGCTGTGCTTAATCCTTATAAAGATTTGCAGGTGTTGGTGCAGGGAGGAAGAAGAACCCCGAAGGTGAGACGGGCTGCATGTGGTGCCGGGAGATTTTGTAAGAGGGGGTTTGGCGCGAAGAGAATTGTCGCGCGATTGGGATCGATATGGCACCCGGGCGTTGGTGAAGGGTCCCCGTGTGAGTAAAAATGGCACGCGTGTGAGGAAAAAGTGTGCGTCAGAGAGTGAGCGTGTTATAAAGTGTGGGAGTGAAACCGAGTGCGAGCGAGAATGCACGTCGGGGTGTACAGAGTGTGACACAGGGAGTGAGAGCGATACGGAGTGTACGTGCGAGGGTGAGTGTGACACGGAGAGTAAGGTGGTGGTGGAACATGTGCGAGGAAGCACACCTGAGTTGGTCGTGGCGCGGGTGTGGGAGAGCCCATCTGAGCGCGTTAGTGGGTGGATGCAAGAGAGCACGCCCATGGTGAGTGGTACGGAGTACGTACCGAGTGGGGAGAGTGCGCAAGACGGTGCGCGAGGTGTGTTAAGGGAGTGTGCGAACGGCGAGTGTGCGCGAGAGGTGTGGTGTGTAACAGGGAGAGCGTTGGTGGAATGTACGGACGGCGTTGGAGCACCGAGCTCGGTGAGGGTGAAAGGGGTAGCGTATGCGTGTGAGCATGCAGGTGAAGCATCGACGGTAACCGGGTTAGCGTTTAGGGCGACGGATAGCCGATGCGAGCACTCGGGGCGCGGTGCGCTTTGTTGGATGCCAGGCCCGGCGCGGATCGATGCTGCGTCGCTTCTCTTCGGTGCGTCGTTGCCGATTCGGGCTAGGCCCCGCCCCGCACGGTCGAGTCCGGGCCTTGTCGGGCGAGGCGACCGGTCCGGTTCAAGGGCGAGTGGGAGGAAGCGGGACGGTGCCCCCTCGTGGGGCCGGGGTTCCGACCGGGCGAGCCTCAGCCATCGGGCCCGGGACCGCAAGGTACCGAGCCGCGATGATGCATGGAACCTCGGCCCGAGCATGCCTCCTCCCCAGAGTCGTGAATGCCGGACGGATCCAACCTGCAGGCGACCAAACCACCCACGTTCATTGCTCGGCTTTGCGAAGCCGAGTTTAATGAAGTCATGACGCACCGAGGCTAGGATATAGCGGACTGTGATGATGATGATACTGATAGTGTTTTTGATCCGAAATTTAGAAAAGTGAATAGAATTGGCAGTAATTGGAAATTTTTGATTGGTTGGAATCTGGTGAGCAAAATTGATAGCAGAAGATGCCCGATGTGGTGGGATGGCAACTCTGCCATCTCTCACAGCGGGGGCAAAGGACCACTAGAGTTATGGGGTTTGGCAGTGAAAACTAGCCCGGGAGGGTTAGGATATAATGATAGGGATCTAGAGAAGATGACAATAGGTAACGGTAAGGTTAGTTAGTGACAATGATACCTGTAGTGGGGACGCAGGTAGGGTAGTTGGATGATAATGACGAGGGAGCGCAATAGTTTAAAGGGGCGACTGGGAAGCGCAAGTTCCAGAGGGGAGTAGTTAGATGAGATGATGCCGTGTGTTTGAGGATTGGAAGTGTATTGAGGGTGAACAGGAGTGAGGAACAGGTGTGATTGCACAGGTGTGCAACTGGACAGGTGTATGGAGCAGTGTATGAGTGAGAGAAGGTGATGAGTGTTGTGTTGACCGAATGGTCCAGGAAGGAAGGAGGGTGCAGGTGGCACCAGGTGTGATTGCACAGGTGTGCAACAACAGGTGAATGGAGAACAGGTGTATGGAATAAATGGTCTGGAATATATGGAGTATTGGAATGGATGGTCGTGGAGTGAGTATGGTGGAAACTATGGAGTGGAGTGGATGGTGCGGAGGTGTGAATGGGGGAAGAATGGACCCCCATCACGAATACCCGGGGAGGGTAGTGTAAGTGTTAGGTAGAGGGTACAGGTAAATTGTGGTTGGATATTGGCATCTGTTGTGCATGGTGGAAGAATGGTGATTGGATGGGTGCATTAGTGTTGTGGAAATGGCTGGGCGTGTAACCTGTTAGTGTGTGTAGTTGGTTTGGGCACTCCACCACTGTGAGGCTGTCGGCCAGGTGAGGCCGCAGGTGGGCTCTGGGAGCTGGTAGAGTTGTTGTGGATGGGGCCCGAGGATCCGGAGGACGGACCCGGGTAGCCCAGTGCCAGAGGGCACCGAGGGGTGACAGAGCCAGGAGGGGCCTTCCTTAGTTAGATAGGTTAGGTAAGGAGCAGGTAAGCTCAGAGGCAACTACAGTGGTGGAGGTGTGCAGGTGGGTAGACCTGCTGGGAGAGCTGCACAACCCAGCCCAGAAATTGTGCAAGGGCACAGGGAGATGAATCGGGGGAGTGAGACCCCAAATTGAGAAGCACCACAGTTTGGTCAATGGGAATTGGTTTTTAAAACCACATAGAGTAAGATTGCCAATGGTTTGGCAGGGAAAGACCCCGGGTAGTGTAAAGTGTGTTAAAGTCATTTAGAGGATAGTTAGGATTGAAGTCTCCTCGCACCATCTGCATCCACTCACCTGAGATGACGTACCTCCACACCATGCCAGGTGGTTTTTATTATTTTTATTGTGCAGATGTTTGGAATGTGAGACGCATCATGACATGGGTGTGACATTGTGCTGTGTTCCATCTCTTCCTCCTTATGAGGATTGATGATGAATTGGGTGATGGCAAATTTTGGATAGAGGGATTGTGGAGATGAATTTGGTATAGGGGAAATATGGGGAAGACGTGACATTAGCGACGAATTTGTAATGTGCAGATGTTGTAAATATGGGGTAAGGGCAAGGGTAGTGTAGGTGACAGGGGGGGTGACGTACGGTAGGGACGAGCTTTCTCACTCGCTCTCCGTACGCACTTCGCCTTGCATTGCCTTGTTTGATGTGTACCCTTGTGACCTTACCCCTCACTCGTCTGTCTTCCCCCCCCCCCCCCCTTTGTCTCCCACATGAGGACCTGTGCGCCACTGGGCGCCGAGGGGAGCGTGCATGAGTCCGCCATTGTGCGCCCGGAACTCCCAGAACCAGCTGTCTGCATCGATGCACCACATTATGGACCACATGTCTGTGCCCGAGCACCTCTTATGGACCCCATGGGTTGGGGCATGGCCCCTCTGCTGGAACCGGCCATGAAGGCCCGAGATCTTGCTGGCGGACCTTGGTCACAGGGCACCTATGCCCCACAGGTGAACCACACTAGTCGGCCCTGTGGGCCATAAATAAAATAAATAAAAATGGACACGTTGGGTGCATTTTAATAGTGCAAATAGGCCGACAGCAAAGGAAGATGACAACACCTGGAAAATAATTATAGCCAGCAGAGGGAGCCGAAGAGCAAGAGACCACCTGCAGGGTTAGGGGTTGTTGTTTTTATTTTTATTCATGAACTGTGGTGACTGCACCGATTGGTGCCTGAGGGTGTTTTGGTGCATTTATGGGTGCTTTCATGGTGCATTGATGCAGAAGCAGACTGTCTCTCCCCCCCAAAAAGAACAATCACAGGTCCTGGGTTGCGTTTTGTAAATAAAGTAACGTCAGTGTAAATAATGCTCCCCACCGTCAGTGTATAGTTTGAAGACCATTCCGCAATTCGGTTAGCTGTGGGCGTGAGTCTGTTAGGTAGGGTGCAATGGAGCAGCGGGACATATTTATTTATGTTTTAAAACTGTCGCACTCAGGGGCAGGTTAAAAGTAGAGGGAACTACACCTACGTGTCACACTAAGCTAAAGTTATAGGCCCGGGACGTGCCTAAGAGGAGGAAGGTGCAGTGTTGCGGATATGAGGATTGTATTTTTTTTATTGTGTTGTATTGTAGTAAATTGTTGTGAATTATTGCTTAAGTCTGGACCCTCCTGCCTCCAGTGTTGTATAAAGGTCAAAGGGCATTCCCGTAGTTAATTCCATAAAGCATACACGTTAGCCAATCATAGATTTCCCCCTGGTTGATAGTTAGATCTTTATTATGTGTTTTCGGGTAAGGCCTTGTCTTCCATTAAGATGACACTCCATTGCACCAAGTGAAATAGAGTAGATTCCTTTCATTCCCCATTCCCACTCCCAAAACTTTCATTGCCTTTCATCATTGCCAAGCCTCGATTGCCAATTACATCCCCTCCAAAACCACCATTGAACATGTGCTCAGGTCAGGGAAGAAAGGCGTGCCCGCCCGTCGTCATCAAGGGCGGAGCCAGAGGGTCGCGCGACCAACCAGGGCCGAGGTGAGCACACCGATGGGCGTGTCCTGAAGGCCGGCGGCTTGATCGCCGGAGGCGCTATAAAAGCGCGCGCACAAGGACGTTGTAGAGTGGAGTAGTTGCTGAGTTGTGTAAAAAGATCATCCAGAGAGAACCAACTGTAAGAGAACCAACTGAGAGAGTACATTGAGATCACCCAAGGAAGCTTTGTACACAGCAACGGCTGATCAAGTGGGCCGATGTTTGTTCCTGAGCTGGTGCCTTTCCGATCAGAGTCCGAGGCTGGCATGTGAGCAAAAGAACATAGAGAACATTAAGGAGATCATCATCCAGGGAAGCACAAAGCCTGTTGTAGTCCTGGCAAAGCACGCGACGTCCACAGCAACAGCAGCAGCGGCGGCCACAGCAGCAACAACACTCAACAGCCGCTTGGGGCCTGAACGGCGGTTTTGAGCAGGGCCGCGAAGGAACAGCGGCTGCTAATCGTGCTGCAGGACCCCTTGGACTTTCCTCTCCCTCCAGCCATCCACCTCCTGCCTTTCCGTCCTTCTTATGTACGTGAGTTTGTTTTGTTTGTTCTGTCCTGGGTATTAATTAAGCCTGTTTAGATAAGCTAGTGATTTTCACTGTGTCTCTAATATCTTCTGTATATTATTTTATTATCTTTCCTTCTCCTTGGTTTCTTTGAGCCTGTAAATAGTAAATAAATTATATTCGTATTTCCAACCTTTTTGTCTTCTTCTTCTTCACATCCGTGTCGCCTTAGTCTTTTCCATATTGAATATCTGTGGCGCGATCCGGCCAACGTTCGGGAATCGGGTTAGTCGGGGTAACTGTACGACCACGGGGCCATCCGCTCGGCAAACACAACATCCTTATCCGCGGGCCGTAACAATAGTTTCCTTCATTCTGGCAACCTCCACATGGGTCTCATTCTCCCTCTTCCTGGCATTCCTAAATTTTTGTCGGTAAGCTTCCGGGACCAATTCATAGGCTTTGAGAATGGCTTTCTTCACTATCTCATAATCTGCACATTGGTCAATCGGTAAAGCCAAATAGATATCTTGAGCTTTACCCACCAGAACACTTTGTACTAACATAGTCCAGGACCCCACAGGCCATTTTAACATTTGAGCCACCTTCTCAAAGTGTAAAAAGAACTTGGCTACCCCCTTTTCATTGAAGGGTGGAACCAGCCTCACATGCCTACCAACATCCCAAGAGTTCTGACTGGTTGTCGAACTAGCCGGCATGGTTTAAGTTCCCTCTGATACTCCATGTCCCGTTCCTTTAACTCCCTTTCGCCTCTCCTTCCTCTCTTCTTTCCTCTGCTCTTCTCTCCTCGAGTTCTCGTTCCCGTTCTGCTCTTTCCTCTGCTCTTTCCTTTTCTGCTTTCCATTCCAACATTTTTCACCTTTCCTGGCTCAGCAGTTGCATCTCCATTTTCCGGAGCTCCAAATTTCCTTTTTCCTCTGGTAACCAATCCAAGGCTACCTCTTCCCATGTTCCTTGTCCCACTAGAGATTCTACCACCGATGTCTGAATCTCTGCTTTCTTCATACTAACTCGGACCTCCAAGTTACAATATTTGGCCAATATCATGAGTTCCGATCTTTTTAACGCCTGGAACTGTGCCTCGTTAGGGGCCGTCGCAAACTTTTCTACTTCAAACACCATGGTGACTTTTAGTTAACACCTGTTAACCTTTACACAAAAAATTCCAAATGTTCAGAAATACAAATTTGGGAATGTTGGAAAATTCAAAATTTGGGAATTTGGGGAATGTTTCGGGAATTCAATCCCGGACGAGCCCCAAATTTCTGTTACGTGCTCCTCCCCAAACCCCGGTCATGGTGTACCTCTGAGCCCCGAAAGGAGTCACGGCAGAAAGATGTGCTATTATGTATGCCAATGACCAATGGTGAAACCACACCAATCAGTTGTTACAAAACCAAAGTATTGTATTAAAATCGCCCAATAATAACAACTTGCGCAAGTACAATAAAACCTCAATTGCACAACAAACACCATATAATTCCTATGATGGTACCACCAGTTTCTTAACTCAATAAATCACGGCACTCCACGTGAGCGAACTGTATCACCCCCAAAGTCACTGTCATGGCACCAGGCCAAATTCGATCCACGCTCCAGTGATCACAAGAAAAAAGGTCATACTGAGACCTGAACCCATGACGGCTGACAGTCGACGCTGCAGAAGAGCCGCTGGGTGAGGTCGGGCCGATGTCAGTCAGGTAAAAGTTCACCCAAAAGGCGAATGGGAATTCACACCTTCGGTTCACCAGACAATGATGCTGACATGAACGAACAGCGGCTCCCAAGCGGAGAACCGCAAATTCCCAAGCGAAATCCACGACACACACGAGAACCAGGCAAATCGCTGGTGCGAGGTGAAAATGGCTGGTGCGAGGTGAAATGGCGGACGGGCCCGTAATGGAGGCGTACCGGCTCTCCCGCAATGATTCCCTTTCAGAACCAACAGCAAAACCCATCACGCAGGTTTATCTGCCCCAGCAATAACGACACTCACAGGAATCCCTTTCCCGGCGAAACCAATATTCGCTCGTGACCAGCGTTCACCAATTAAGTGCTAAACCAACCTCGTTCCCTGGGCCCACACGAGCCCTGGTTATCGTCAACGAAAATCTTCACCAAACACCGGAACCAATCAGATACGAGCATTTGAAAAATATTTCAAAAAAGCTTATTACCGCGTTTCGGAGGCTGAAAACGGCGTCAAATATTCTAAAATTTACGAAGAATTATTTTTTAGAAATCTGGCGGCCATAGGGGATAGTTTTTCACGGCCGGAAATATCAGAAGTTGAGACGGAGGACTGTCTGCTCTTCTCTTTTACCAAGTCTTACCAGGTACGGTACCTACTACACCTACCTACGACCAACTACCTAACCTACTGATGCCATAGTGATGGGTAAAATAGTGGCAAGTGGCTTTGGCTTCGCCGGCTCATTGCGGCTTTGCAGTAGTACGCTCCTGTGCTATTTTGTCATATTGGGCACAAAAAGCACGGACTCATCTGTTTGAGGTCTCAGCGCGCACTGTCTTTATTTCCGTTTCCCCTCCGTAGGGGGCGTGGTCATGACCTTCTCTGCACGCACTGTCTTTATTTCCGTTTCCCCTCCGTAGGGGGCATGGTCATGACCTTCTCAGCACGCACTCTCTTTATTTCCGTTTCCCCTCCGTATGGGGCATGGTCATGACCTTCTCAGCACGCACTGTCTTTATTTCCGTTTCCCCTCCGTAGGGGGCATGGTCATGACCTTCTCAGCACGCACTCTCTTTATTTCCGTTTCCCCTCCGTAGGGGGCATGGTCATGACCTTCTCAGCACGCACTCTCTTTATTTCCGTTTCCCCTCCGTAGGGGGCATGGTCATGACCTTCTCAGCACGCACTGTCTTTATTTCCGTTTCCCCTCCGTAGGGGGCATGGTCATGACCTTCTCAGCACGCACTGTCTTTATTTCCGTTTCCCCTCCGTAGGGGGCATGGTCATGACCTTCTCAGCACGCACTGTCTTTATTTCCATTTCCCCTCCATAGGAGGCGTGGTCATGACCTTCTCTGCACGCACTGTCTTTATTTCCGTTTCCCCTCTGTAGGGGGTGTCGTCAGTACAGTGCATCACATCTTCCCATTTTGCAAGTTAAAGAAAACCAACTTTTACAACAATAATAATACACGTAGTTTAACACCTATCCGAGTGATCAATTTAATAACACAAAACCTTAATAACCCAAACCAACTTAATCAGGGTCTTGCAATATAACTCCATCTCCCAAAACATCAGTTCTTCCCAAGTATTGTTCAAGTTTGCCATTTAAGCTCAGAATACATGTATTAATGAAATGTCACATGTCAATTTTATGAGTCGGCACAACGAGTCTGACACTTCTTGTAGTAATGGGCTGTGGCGTTGGGATAGTGTCATAGCGAGTTGTGTTTGGATGGTGCGATTTCTTGGCCATATTGTGTGCGACATCGTCAGTTTGAGGACAGGGTGTTTGTGCTTTTGTGTGGGGGTCACACTTTGGGAACAGTGAGTCTGTGCTTTCTGGTAGAGGTCAGATTGGGAACAGTGAGTCTGTGCTTTGGGGTGGGGGTCAGATTGGGAACAGTGAGTCTGTGCTTTGGGGTGGGGGTCAGATTGGGAAAAGTGAATCTTTGCTTTGGGGTAGGGGTCAGATTGGGAACAGTGAGTCTGTGCTTTGGGGTGGGGGTCAGATTGGGAACAGTGAGTCTGTGCTTTGGGGTAGGGGTCAGATTGGGAAAAGTGAATCTTTGCTTTGAGGTAGGGGTTCAGATTGGGAACAGTGAGTCTGTGCTTTGAGGTAGGGGTTCAGATTGGGAACAGTGAGTCTGTGCTTTGGGGTGGGGGTCAGATTGGGAAAAGTGAATCTTTGCTTTGGGGTAGGGGTCAGATTGGGAAAAGTGAATCTTTGCTTTGAGGTAGGGGTCAGATTGGGAACAGTAAGTCTGTGCTTTGGGGTGGGGGTCAGATTGGGAACAGTGAGTCTGTGCTTTGGGGTGGGGGTCAGATTGGGAACAGTGAGTCTGTGCTTTGGGGTAGGGGTCAGATTGGGAAAAGTGAATCTTTGCTTTGGGGTAGGGGTCAGATTGGGAACAGTGAGTCTGTGCTTTGGGGTGGGGGTCAGATTGGGAACAGTGAGTCTGTGCTTTGAGGTGGGGGTCAGATTGGGAACAGTGAGTCTGTGCTTTGGGGTGGGGGTCAGATTGGGAACAGTGAGTCTGTGCTTTGGGGTGGGGGTCAGATTGGGAACAGTGAGTCTGTGCTTTGGGGTGGGGGTCAGATTGGGAAAAGTGAGTCTGTGCTTTGGGGTGGGGGTCAGATTGGGAACAGTGAGTCTGTGCTTTGGGGTGGGGGTCAGATTGGGAAAAGTGAGTCTGTGCTTTGGGGTGGGGGTCAGATTGGGAACAGTGAGTCTGTGCTTTGGGGTGGGGGTCAGATTGGGAACAGTGAGTCTGTGCTTTGGGGTGGGGGTCAGCTTGGGAACAGTGAGTCTGTGCTTTGGGGTAGGGGTCAGATTGGGAACAGTGAGTCTGTGCTTTGGGGTAGGGGTCAGATTGGGAACAGTGCATCTGTGCTTTGGGGTAGGGGTCAGATTTGGAACAGTGAGTCTGTGCTTTGGGTTAGGGGTCAGATTTTGAACAGTGAGTCTGTGCTTTGGGGTAGGGTCAGATTGGGAACAGTGAGTCTGTGCTTTCGGGTAGGTGTCGGCATGCTTCCTATTGCCTGTGCTGCTGGCTGGAATCACATGCGTACGATTGCGAAGGAATTGCTTGCACGATGGGGTCTGACCGATGTAGCTTCGTGGCGGCATGCTCATGAATGACTTGCCCTGGGACCCATTTATCATCTGTTGCTCGAAATCGAACTGTCTGGCCTGTTTGAAGTGTGGCCAGCTGAAACCACCTTTTATGGTTTTGTGTCCTGGTTTGCCTTTCGATTTTGCTGCCTGGCTAGCAGACGATCTTGCATGGGTGGGACAACATGCGGTTTGAGCAGTTTGACTTTTTTTTCTTTTTTTTTTTGCATACTGAATCGAGGCTCGTGAAAGAGCTAACATTTACTTCACAAACAAATCAACCAGACAAACAAAATATATAAAAAGAGGGAGCGGAAGACAAGATGGGGAGAGAAGGGGAAGCACACAAACACAACATTTGAGAGCAGGGAGATGTGTGGGAGGGAGAGGGGCTTGGGGAGAGGAGGCGTGGGAAGGGGGGGACGGGACGGGGGGGGGGGGGGGGAGGAGAAGTATAAAACACAAAGACTTCCAGGACAGAAGTTGGTATTTCAAAAAAGTGGATTTGGGGTGAAATTAGCGGGGGTAGAAATGAAAGGCGTAGAAACTTAACATGATGACAACTCAAATTGTCTCTGCTATTAACAACGTACAACATGGGAACAGCCACAAAGTTTGTGGGAAGTTTGTTTTTTAGCAGACGGCCATTCAAAAGCTCTGCTGGGGCATACCCGTCTGTACCATCCAGGGGGTGTTGCGGTATTCTAATAGTGCCCGGTATGGGTTTGTGGATTTTTTCATTAATTTCTTCACTGTCTGCACAAACCGTTCAGCCTGCCCGTTACTCTGGGGAAACCGTGGGCTTGAGGTATGGTGGTCGAACTCCCATTCCTCAGTGAATCGTTGGAAGTCTCCACACGTGAATTGATGAGCATTGTCGGTGACGATGAGATCGGGTGTTCCTGATCGCGCAAAAATAGCTTTGAGCTCATTGATCACCGATTGTGCGGTGAGGTCAACCAAGCATTGAACTTCTGGGAACTTGGAATAGTAATGGACGACAACCAAAAAATTGTTTCCATCGAAATGAAAGATGTCAGCTGCGAGCTTTGAGCAGGGGCGGTCGGTTATCGGATGGGGGTAGTCGAGGTTCTGCTTGCTGTGCTTTTCGATTCTCCTGACAAATTGGGCACTTTGATACCGTATCCTCGATTTGGCCATTTATGCCAGAACAAGATAGTGCGTGCCCTTTGCTTAAGTTTAACAATTCCGAGATGCAACTCGTGTATTTTAGCAAGAATTTCACTCTGCGTGCTTCGTGGTACAATTATCCCGTTGCCCCGGAATAGTCTGCCATTAATGTTCACTATCTCGTCACGGTACCGGAAGTATGGCACGAGCTCCCTCAGCAACAGGTGTTTGTTACAGGGCCACTCCCTCTGAACCTGCTGCTTTAACAACTGCAGGGCTGGGTCTTTTCCAGTTTCCCGCCTGATCTGGCTCATTCTCGGTTCTGAAACCGGCATGTCATTGAGAATGGAATTGACTTCCAACTTGTTCCCAAACTCCGCAGAGGGCCTCTCGGGGCTTTGCGTGACTGTGCGGCCGAGCGCATCAGGGATGAACATTTCGCGCTCCTGGTTTCCACTGTATGTCGAGGTCATATCGTAACAAATGCATCCGCATGCTCTGAAGTTGTGGGGTTTGCCGAATGTACCGACTAGCAGTTTGTGATTAGTGTATGTCGTTGTTGTCTGCCCGAAGACGAAGTCGTGGAATTTCCGACAGGCGAACAATATTGCGCAGAAGTCCTTTTCAATTGGCGCATAATTCCGCTCAGCTGCGGTTCACACTGCGTGGTGCATGTGCTATCGGCCCATCGGCTTGAATGAGCACAACGTTGGCGTTGTGGGGTGTTCACGTCGTAAAGTTTCAGCACTGGGGGTGATGTGATAAGACGCTTCAACTCGTCCATCGCTCTTGTGTGTTTATCTATCTATAATTCCAGTAATCTCTGTGTGTATGTATGTATGTATGTATGTATGTATGTATGTCTGTGACCGCTGTTTCTCGACAACCACGGGTCCGATATACTTTAAACTTGCCAGGTATATTGCTGGGGACCCGAGGATGTGCCTTTTCAAGGTTTCATATTAATCGGACAAGTAGTTACCGAGCTATGTCCAAAAAACGATTCAACCAATCAGAGAGCAGCGAGCTATCACGTGTGCCGAACGTGGCGAACAGACTCTGCCTCGGACGGCACATTTGAGAGCGTATTCATTTATTTCACGTTGGCAAACTATGTTGCCGCTATGTTGGCGTTAAACGATGTTTTAAAACTAACTAGGGCATGCCCGTACGTGGGTGCCCGTTCCTTGCCAAAAAAAAAAAAAAACGCTACCCGTACGCTCTACCCCGCCCGTACGCCCGTAAACAAAAAAAACAACGCTCTTCGCTTCCGCCCTTCGCTCTGACTGAATTGGGAGAAATAATGCGCATAAGAAATCGAGAAATTATTATTTTCTCCGGAAGAAATCGAATTACGAACCGTAATGGCGCAGGCTCTCGGGCTCGCAACAACGCGTTCTGTGATTGGCTGCCGGAAGTGAAGTCTTCACTGTCGCAAATGTGAAGCGATGAATACGATGAATCGCAAATTAGTTTTTATTAGTTTTAAAACATAGTTTAACGGCAACATAGTTTGCCGACGGGAAATAAATGAATACGCTCTCAAATGTGCCATCCGAGGCAGAGTCTGTTCGCCACGTTCGGCACACGTGATAGCTCGCTGCTCTCTGATTGGTTGAATCGTTTTTTGGACATAGCTCGGTAACTACTTCTGCGATTAATTTAAAACCTTGAAAAGGCACATCCTCGGGTCCCCAGCAATATACCTGGCAAGTTTCAAGTATATCGAACCGGTAGTTGTCGAGAAACAGCGGTCACAGACAAACATACATACAAACATACAAACATACAAACATACAAACATACAAACATACACACAGAGATTGCTGGAATTATAGATAGATTAAAACTAATTTGCGATTCTTTCGCTTTCCTGCGCGTTTGTGCATGCTATGGCGATTTCTTTACCAAACTCCGCAAGCCGTTCGCTTTGGACCAAACCATTTCATGTAAATAGAGGGTGGGGATTGTCACCGTACTCGCAAGCCGTTCGCTTTGGACCAAACCATTTCATGTAAATAGAGGGGGGGGGATATAATTTTAGATATAGATATAGTACGGGCATGCCCTAGTCTATCTATAATTCCAGTAATCTCTGTGTGTCTGTGTGTCTGTGTGTTTGTGTGTTTGTGTGTTTGTGTGTTTGTCTGTGACCGCTGTTTCTCGACAACCACGGGTCCGATATACTTGAAACTTGCCAGGTATATTGCTGGGGACCCGAGGATGTGCCTTTTCAAGGTTTCATATTAATCGGACAAGTAGTTACCGAGCTAGGGGGATTTCTTTACCAAACTCCGCAAGCCGTTCGCTTTGGACCAAACCATTTCATGTAAATAGAGGGGGGGGGGGGGGATTGTCACCGTACTCGCAAGCCGTTCGCTTTGGACCAAACCATTTCATGTAAATAGAGGGGGGGGATTGTCACCGTACTCGCAAGCCGTTTGCTTTGGCTTTGCGAATGGACCAAACCATTTCATGAACCAAACCATTTCATGTAAATAGAGGGGGGGGGGGATTGTCACCGTACTCGCACCCACGTACCCACGTACCCACGTACGGGCATTGCACCCACGTACGGGCATGCCCTAGTTATCAAAATGCCAAGCTATGTTCTTTTCTGTCAATTGTCTGAGGGGAGCTGTTACCTCGGACAGATTTGGGATGAACTTTTCCAAATATGTGACCATGCCCAAGAATGTTTCTACCTCGGCCTTGCTCGTGGAGTATGGCATGGTGAGCACTGAGCTGACACGGTCAGGGCTTGGCGATAAGCTCTTGCTCGAAACGACATGCCCAACGTATTCCACTCTATCAGTACACATGACCGATTTCTTCACATTCAGTTTCAGTCCCGACTTCCTGACTTGTGCAAGTAACTTTTTAACCCTGTCATCGTGTTGGGCCATGGTCTCATCCCACACGACGATATCATCCACAACAATTTGAACTCCTTCCAAGTTTCCAAACTCATCTGACATGGCACGCTGCCCAATCTCGCTCGCTGATGATATGCCAAATGGGTGAACGAGGTATCGGTACCTCCTGAATGGGGTGTTGAACGAGGTATCAGTACCTCCTGAATGGGGGTGTTAAACGAGGTATCGGTACCTCCTGAATGGGGGTGTTAAACGAGGTATCGGGACCTCCTGAATGGGGTGTTAAACGAGGTATCGGTACCTCCTGAATGGGGTGTTAAACGAGGTATTGGTACCTCCTGAATGGGGTGTTAAACGAGGTATCGGTACCTCCTGAATGGGGTGTTAAATGAGGTATTGGTACCTCCTGATTGGGGTGTTAAACGAGGTATTGGTACCTCCTGAATGGGGTGTTAAACGAGGTATCGGTACCTCCTGAATGGGGTGTTAAACGAGGTATCGGTACCTCCCAAATGTGGTGTTAAACGAGGTATCGGTACCTTCTGAATGGGGTGTTAAATGAGGTATCGGTACCTCCTGAATGGGGTGTTAAACGAGGTATCGGTACCTCCTGAATGGGTTGTTAAATGAGGTATCGGTACCTCCCGAATGGGGTGTTGAACGAGGTATCGGTACCTCCTGAATGGGGTGTTAAACGAGGTATCGGTACCTCCTGAATGGGGTGTTAAACGAGGTATCGGTACCTCCTGAATGGGGGTGTTAAACGAGGTATCGGTACCTCCTGAATGGGGTGTTAAACGAGGTATCGGTACCTCCTGAATGGGGTGTTAAACGAGGTATCGGTACCTCCCGAATGTGGTGTTAAACGAGGTCAAACGCGATTACTCGTCTGTTAGTGTGAGCTGCCAATAGCCACTCGTAGCATCAAATTTCGAAAAGACCATCGTCTTCTAATGTCGGCATAGGAAAATGTTCTCTTCGTATTGCTGCATTGAAATCACGTGGGTCAAGGCATATTCTCACCTTTCCATCTGCTTTGCTTACTATGATCATCGAGTTAACCTGGTCAGTGGGATCGTTCATACGTTTTATGACTCCCAAAGTTTCCATGCGTTCAAGTTCAGCTTTGATTTTGCCTCGTATGGGATCCTGCGCGGTGGGTTTTGCTTGGGCTCAACTCCCTCACGAAGTGAAATATCATACTCGTGCTTCTCTTAGCGACCTGCTCTGTTTGAGGTCTCAGCAGTCAGCACGCACTGTCTTTATTTCCGTTTCCCCTCCGTAGTGGGTGTGGTCATGACCATAAAGTACAGTGCATCACAAAAGGTAAACGCCTCTCAGGAAAGATTTGAAGATTTACTTAAATATTTCCTTAAGTTTCCCCTTAAGGACACCCTTGATTTGAGGATAGTTCCATTTACGAAAATTCCTAAAGATTTTCCTTCAAACCTTCCTTAAATTCAAGGGAACACCCCAACCCTTCCCCCATCCTTAAACACCAACCTTTGAGTTTCCAAAAGGGTTCTTCACGGAAATTAGTTAGAAGAGTGCGACGTAGCGACTGCCTCCCCTACTTTACTCCTCACTCCTCCTCTCCCCTACTTTACTCCTCACTCCGCCTCTCCCCTACTTTACTCCTCACTCCACCTCTCCCCTACTTTACTCCTCACTCCGCCTCAACCCCTACTTTACTCCTCACTCCGCCTCTCCCCTACTTTACTCCTCACTCCTCCTCTCCCATACTCTACTCCTCACTCCGCGTCTCCCCTACTTTACTCCTCACTCCGCCTCTCCCCCACGCTACTCCTCCTCTCCCACACTCTGCACCTCACTCCTCGTCTCCCACAATCTGCACCTCACTCCTCGTCTCCCCCACTCTACTCCTCACTCCTCCTCGCCCCCACTCTACTCCTCACTCCTCCTCTCCCCCACTCTACTCCTCACTCCTCCTCTCCCCCACTCTACTCCTCCTTTCCCCCACGCTACTCATCCAGCCTCCTCTCCCACACTCTGCACCTCACGCCTCGTCTCCCACAATCTGCACCTCACCCCTCATCTCCCCCACTCTACTCCTCACTCCACCTCTCCCCCACTCTACTCCTCACTCCTCCTCTCCCCCACTCTACTCCTCACTCCTCCTCTCCCCCACTCTACTCCTCACTCCTCCTCTCCCCCACTCTACTCCTCACTCCTCCTCTCCCCCACGCTGCTCATCACTCCGCTCCCCCACTCTACTCCTCACTCCTCCTCTCCCCCACGCTGCTCATCACTCCGCTCCCCCACTCTACTCCTCACTCCTCCTTTCCCCCACGCTACTCATCCATCCTCCTCTCCCCCACTCGACTCATCATTGCTCCTCTCCCACACTCTACTCATCACTGCTCCTCTCCCCCACGCTACTCCTCCTCTCCCGCACTCTGCACCTCACTCCTCCTCTCTCCCACTCTACTCCTCACTCCTCCTCTCCCCCACTCTACTCCTCACTCCTCCTCTCCCCCACTCTACTCCTCACTCCTCCTCTCCCCCACGCTGCTCATCACTCCGCTCCCACACACCTACTCATCACTCCTCCCCCTATTCTTAACAAGTCTTCTCTTCAGGAATGTTTAAAACGTGAATAGTTATACAAACGGTACACGCTACTTGATGAATATTATATGAACATGTTGAAGATTTTAAACATGTAGCATAACAAGGCTGTTAATCCACCCG
>NC_136268.1:111197964-111240464 GCF_964187855.1 Myxine glutinosa | reverse complement strand
GTATATATACTGTATATATATATATATATATATATATATATATATATATATATATATATATATATATATTGTTGCGGATCTCGGCGTCGGCCTTTCCCCTTACTAAGTGTTGATTAGTCCCCTTGTCATTTACTAGCCGACGGGATCCGGGGCTATGACGTTCCTTCCGGACGGCGTCGAATAGGGCGGTAGGCCGAATTCCTATTACCTAAGTACCAACGCCGCCCAGGAAGCAAGGAAATAAACCCCGCCCGAATCACGGTTATAGGTGGAAACGCCGAGCGATAGCGAACCGTGACCCGGGCCGTTAACAAAGACTAAACCCGATCTGAGCGGTTCCGTATCGTGCCACGCTTACCCAATGGAGGAAAACACTGATACGGTCGAATCAGGAAAGACAGGAATAACAGATTGGTTTATTCACAATTTGTACAGGAAGGAGAAGAAGAACACACAGTGCAGCCTTATTACAGTCTTAACTTAGCCCAGGACACGGACCCATTTCACACTCAGACACTCACACGGCGATTGCAGATGGTCAGGCTGATGGTCCAGGGATGATGTCCAGGCAGTCCGCTCCAGTCCCCGACTCGTACTGCGAAGCAGATGGTCAGGGCAGCAGAAGCTCTCCGTGTGTCGTTGGTGCGGATCGGACAATTACGGGGTTAAATGCGGGGCAAAAGGGAAGGCTGGCTGGGCGGTTACTTGCGACCACGGTCGCGTACGTAATAGAAGAACCGGCGCTATATGCGCTCCCAATACAGTTCAATGGGTGTTCCCAATACAGTTCAATATCGCTCCCAATGCAAGTCCTTTACAGTGTGCTCTCCCAACAAGTTCTTTTCACAAAGCGCGATTCCTTGCAGTCCTCTCATACGAGCGCTGTTGCGTCAGTCCTTTTATATGCGCGAATCGTGCCAGTCCTTCTCAAGGGCTTTGTGCGTGCGCTTATATAGCCTTTTCAGCGAACCTTCCAGCACTTGCTAGATGCGCCCTTACCACGCCCTCTTAAGCCATGCCCACTGAGCCCTGGTTGGTCGTTGCCCTTACCGTCACCGCCTTCTGACGTGCTGCTTGATGCCACCACACCTCTTCCTCGTGCTCCTCCCGCTTTCCAGGCCTACCTCGTGGCATTTGACTGGTTTCGAGCGAAACCAAGGGCAGCGAACACTGCTGGCAAACGAGGTGGATTAGCCAAATTGGGGCACGGGATGGATGCTGCCCAACGAGGTAGATTTGGAGGGTGGCCGCAAAATGAAAGGACCTAAGCTTATTATTTCTTTACACAATGCAGGTATCACTAGTGGAAATGGCCTTATCCTCACACATACTTTGACATAACTAATGTTCTAAGGGGCCTACATGTTGCTTGTGGACTAACTATGGGGGCAAACCTTTAACCTTTAATGATGTTATATTTACACTTCCAAAACCGTAACTATATATATATACATACACATACAGGGTGAGTCAAAAGTAGCGCCCGATTTCTGTTTATATATACATTGTTACGGTTTTGCGCGAGACCCGTTCCCTTACCAAGGGGAGATTAAGCCCTTTGTTCTCCTTGGGTCTTCGCAACCGCGAGACTGAGTCGCCACTTCCGGTCAGACGTGGAACAGGGTTTCGGGACAATTTTCGCACGTACCTAAGTACCCACACCGCTGCGGAAGCGGGGATCAAGTCTCGCACGAACCACGCGTAATTTGAGTATGCCCGAGCGGATTGCGTACCACGTGGTCCGTGCTGTTACCTTGGTATTGGAACCCGATCAGAGCAATATAATTTGTACCATGCTTAGTCAATGATGGAGAGACAAAAGCGATTGAATCAAAGAAATAACAGGTTTAATTATTATTTACAATGATTGGTAGAAGAAGCAGAGACACAGGGCAGTCTTAAACAGTCTTACTAATCTCTCCAGACAATGGGCCCATTCACACTCACAGGGGGATGAAGGAAGAATTGTTCATGCGCTGAACGCGCCAGCTTTGGTCATCCAGGAACAGCTCACCCGGCGTGGCCCTCTGGCGGTCACCGCACGTATCCCGACGAAGGCAGGCAGGCAGGTGAGAGGAATCCTCGCAGTGCGTGTCTTGGCAAAGGCAGGCAGGCGGGAAGATATACGCGCGTCTCTGTAGCCCGGCAGGGCTGTCTTTCACAGCGCGATTAATACAACTGCGCGCTTTCACTCTCGTAACTCAATGGAGGATCTGACTCAAGCTCAACCGAGAACTCAACTTGTAACTCATGTGCGTTTCACCCGAGCTCATAACTTGTAACTCGTCTGCCTCCCTTCTCATAACTTGTCACAGCGCGTCTCTCCTCATAACTTGGCGCCCCGAACTGACTCTCATAACTTGTCACAGCACGTCTCTCCTCATAACTTAATTCAACAGAGGACCCCGGCTCACAACTCAGCGAATGTCCTCCTCATAACTCGACGAGCGCCTCTCCCTTCTCATAACTTGGCGCTCCGCGTCTCTCCACATAACTGAGGTGGGGGGGGGGGGGGGCTCCGGGCACAGGGTTATATTGGCCCCGCCCTAGCTCGCATCGAATGTTCCAAACCCGCCTTTTGCCGCAGTGGTAAGCCACTCCCCTCGAGCCCTGATTGGCGGCTCGTGCTTACCGGTCACTCCCACTCTCCCTGTCCCGCCTTCCTTTGGCCTTGATCGATTTGTTCAGGCCGCCTCGTGGTATTTCGCGCCAAAAACCAAAGCATCGCGGCATCAGAAGCATCGGAAGGAGACCTAACTCTCATTATTCTACTCAACGCAAAACTAACACAGGAAAAGGACTACGCTTACATTTACTATGAAATAACTGAACTATCGCGAGGCTACGTGTTGTAGTGTAACTAAACTATGAGGGGAAATTAACCTTTATTTGTAAAACGCAAAACCGCAACAATATATATATTTCTGTCAGTTGATTGTTTGTTTGACATTTGTATTACAGTGTACAAGAAGGTAGACATAAATGAATGACATGTTTATCTAACCATTTATTCGGGGGGAAATTATTACGGAAGTGTACCAAGCTGTTTTACTTCCAATTTTCAAAGTGTCCTCCCTCGTGATCGATGCACAATTGCAGCCGAGCAGGCACAGAGTGGAAAGCCTCGTACCATTCAGGAATTGAAGGCTCAAATCACTGCAAAGTTTGAGGAAATTGATATCGAACTCTGCAAGCGTGTGTGCCACAAAGCTCACAGTGTTAAGTGTGGAAAAGTTCTGAGGAGATTGCGGCTGGCTCAATAGCGCAGTGGGCTGTTGACGCGTTATCAACGGAGGTCCGTGGTTCGAGCCCCACATTGAGTCAGAATTTTTTCATGCTTAGCCCCTCGCAGGAATATGATTCCTGTTTATAAAATTATTTATATACATACATACATACACACACACACACACACACACACACACGCACACACACACACACACACACACACACACACACACACACACACACACACCTAGAAGTTTCGAATTGTATATGGGCCATGGCCTTTTAAAGTTTGGCAATTTTGCAAGTTGGTGTGTGTGTTTGTTTAAGTTAAACATTCCTCCCACATGTATGATGGCTATAGTTTTCATTATACTATAACACAGAGAATTGGCATGTTTTTGAATGATTTGTACAACTTAATAGTTGCTCCCTTGCAGGGCTGACAGGATGTTCTAGAGGTACTCACACTCACCTCTAAGCTATTCCCAACTCAGTCTCACAGGCAGGGTGATTCATCGATGGATGTGCCATCCCTCAGATGGAAGTTAAACCGGCGTCCCGTCTGCCAGCGCTCATTAGTGGACGTTAAAGTTCCCATGGTGTTCTTCGTGAAGAGTAGGTGAGCTATCGCTGGCACCATGAAGGGGTACACGGTATAAAACAAATTGACACTACTAGGAATTTCACAAATGAAGTCGGAGATTGAAAGAGGTGGATTTGGGGTGTATTAACAGGGGTAGAAAAGATCAAGGTTTTGGATGGGGGAAGATAAGAGATGGTGGTGAACAGCTGTTTTAAAGACTTGGAGGGAGGAGTGGGATTGAAGAGAGTGAGGGAGTTTGTTCTAGAGGTGGGGAAAAAGAGGAATAAAAGAGTGAAGGTGAGCAGAGAGTCTTGATTTTGGCAGTTTCACAAGAAGAGGGAAGCTGGCAGTTCTTGTGCGACCTGTAGGAATATTTGGGGGACACAGCACAGACAGAGCTGGGGGAGCTCGGCCAGAGAGGAGTTAGTAGAAGACAGAAGGAACACAAACCTGCCTGCGGTGAGAGAGTGAAAGGCCCTCAGAATCAGCTTCATCGCAGGAGATACGAATGATTCTGAAAGTTTTGGTTTCTACAGCGTGAAGCCGAGCTAGATGTGAGGCAGGAGCACCTGCCCAGAGGGGAGAGCAGTATTCCATCAAGCTGCAGATGAAAGCTTTGTATGTGGTGAGAAGCTCAGGTGTGCCAAGGAAGGACTTCGCACGACGGAGGATGCCCAGTCGGTGACTGGCTTTGGAGGCCAGCTTGGAAATGTGGTTTTCCCAGGAAAGATGATGGCTGATAGTGAGGCCCAAAAGCTGGAGTGACAGAACTTCTTCAAGAGGATTGTTGAGAAAGTAGATGGGAGAGTTGTCCATTCGGTCTTTTCGGAGAGACATCGTAAGAGTGTGAGATTTGTCAGGATTGAAAGACATGTTCCACTTGTTTGCCCAGTCTGTGATTTTGTCCAGGTCTGCAGAGAGTGAGGAGGCTGCAGACTGCCGATCTGAGGGATGAGGAATGGAGCAGCAGAGAGTAGAGTCATCAGCAAAGAGATAGAGAGGATTTTCCAGAGAGTCAGAAAGATCATAAATTATAAGGACATGAGAGACAAAAGACAACCACATATGGTTTATGGGTTATCCAGGGGTTCAGAATGGAATACTATCAGACCAACAATTTCCTTCATTTGCTGAGGTGCGCTAACAAATATATTGAATATTCTGTAAATGAATGCATAACATAATGCTGAGATGACACTTTAACATATTGTCGCATGAATTGGGTGTGCTAACTTTTCGCTCAGCCCACCCCGTACATGTGGGTATTGCTGCCGGACAACCAATGGGCCGAATTTGAAATCGTGCTGAGGGGGGGGGGGGGGGTTTGTGGGGGGGGGGGAGGTAACTTCCTTACTTTGATAATGGATTTATCTTTACTCATAGGTTGTTGGTGGGCAGTACAAAAAAACAGTTTGATGCAGATGGGAGATAATGGGGGGAAGTGGAGTCTATCCTCATGACTGGTGAACTCTCATAAGTGAGGTACAGATGGCATCAAACCACATGGCTGTAGCCAGTTCATGCTGCATGATGGCTGCAACCTCCAGGTCCTGTCTTCCTGTGGTGTCCAGTCCATTCTCCTCTCAAACTCAAATCACACCTGCCAATTCAATCTCTTGGTAGGGCTAATGTCTAATTCTACATGGCCTTCTAATCCCTAACTGCTGGTCCAAGCTCTCATACAGTGCCTTCAGAAAGAATTCACACCCCTTGACTCTTTTCACATTTTGTTGCGTTAAAGCCTAAATTTAAAATTGATTAAATTGATATTTGTTGTCACTTGTTGTTTCATATGCAGCATGTGGCTGCTGGTTGCATCATTTTTCTGGAAGCGAGTTTGTTCTGCTGATACAGTGCCCCAATTACCAGTGTGCTGGTACTCAATTTGCCGACCTCGGAAGGATGACAGGCTGAGTCAACCCCCCTGGCGTTAATTCAATGATCGACCGGGATTCTAACTCAGGATCCTAGGATCCCAACCCAGCACCCGTTAAGCCAACACCGGGCTTTTGTTGTCACTGACACATGAACCACCTTTGGAGGCCATTGTCCCCCGCAGAGCAGGGGTTTGCCTTTTTCGGGCACCGTGGTCCCCTTTTTGAAGCAATGTTTTACAGCCAGGTGCCCTTCCTGCTGCCAACCCTGTTGGTCGCCTCTTGCAACACACAGGGAATTGCCAGTGAGCTGGTACTCAATTTGCCGACCTCCGAAGGATGACAGGCTGAGTCAACCCCCCGGAGTTAATTCAGCGATCGACCGGGATTCTAACTCAGGATGCTAGGATCCCAAGCCAGCACCCCAACCGCTAAGCCAACACCAGGCTACTGATCTACACATAATACCCCATAATGTCAAAGTAGAATGTCTTTTTTAGAAAATTTTACAAAATAATTAAAAATGAAATGCTTAAATGTCTAGAGTCAATAAGGATCCAACACCTTTGCGATGACACTCAAGATTGATTTCAGGTGCATCCAATTTCCTTTGATCATCCTTGAGATGTCTCTACAACTTGATTGGATTCTATCTGTGGCCAACTCAATTGATTGGACATGATGTAGATAGATAGACACCTTTCTCTATTGAGGTCTCAGAGTTGACAGTGCATGTCAGAGCAGAAACTCTGACAGGACATGATGGCTATAGTTTGAACATGAAGCAGAAACTTCATATGAAGTTTCTATGAGCATTAACTTCATATGAACATGAAGTCCAAGGAACTGACCATAGACCTTGCGATATAATTGCAAGGAGGCATAGATCTGGGGAAGGGTAGAAAACAATTTCTAGAGTGTTGAAAGTTCCCAAGAGCACAGGGAGCTCCATCATTAGGAAATCAAAGGGAGGTGCAAAGCACCCTACATATACAGGTGAAAACCCATCAGTACTTAAGGTTTTCTGTGTACTTTGAAAACGAAAACACATAAGATAATGTGCACGTGTATGAATGAATGAATGAATTTTTTTTTTTTTTTTTTTTTTTTTTTTTGTATACAATATCGAGGCTCGTGAAAGAGCGAACATTAATCACACAGAAAGACAAACCGACACATAAAACATATAACATAGGGAGCGGTAGACAAGATGGGGAGAGAGGGGGAAGGACACAAACACAACATTTGAGAGCAGGGACCGAGAGACATGGAGACATCGAGAGATCTGAGAGAGGGCGAGGGCTTTGGGGGGGGGGGGGGGCGTGGGAAGGGGGCAGTGGGAGAGGTATAAAACATATGGACACTGCCAGGACTTCCAGGAAAGAAGTTGGAATTTCAAACAAGGTGGATCTGGGGTGAATTAGCGGGGGTAGAAAAGATCAAGGTTTTGGATGGGGGAAGATAAGAGATGGTGGTGAACAGCTGTTTTAAAGACCTGGAGGGAGGAGTGGGATTGAAGGGAGTGAGGGAGTTTGTTCCAGAGGCGGGAGAAAAGAGGAATGAAAGAGTGAAGGTGAGCGGAGAGCCGAGATTTCGGCAGTTTAACCATCAGAGGGTTGCTGGCAGATCTTGTGCGACCTGTAGGAATATTTGGGGGACAGAGCACAGAGAGAGCTGGGGGTGCAAGGCCGGAGAGGAGTCGGTAGAAGACAGAAAGACCACCTACCTGCCTGCGGTGAGTGAGTGAAAGGCCCTCAGAGATAGCTTCATCGCGGGAGATTCCAATAATTCTGAAAGCTTTGGTTTCAACAGCGTGAAGCCGAGCTAGGTGTGAGGCAGGAGCACCGGCCCATAGGGGAGAACAGTATTCCATTGAGCTGCGGATGAAAGCCTTGTATGTGGTGAGGAGCTCAGGTGTGCCGAGGAAGGACTTCGCACGACGGAGGATGCCCAGTCGGCGACTGGCTTTGGAGGCCAGCTTGGAAATGTGGTTTTCCCAAGAAAGATCATGGCAGATAGTGAGACCCAAAATCTTGAGCGACAGAACTTCTTGGAGAGGATTGTTGAGAAAGTAGATGTGAGGGTTGTCCAGTCGATCTTTTCGGAGAGACATAGTAAGAGTGTGAGATTTGTCAGGATTGAAAGACATGTTCCACTTGTTTGACCAGTCTGTGATTTTGTCCAGGTCTTCAGAGAGTGAGGAGGCAGCAGACTGCCGATCTGAGGGAAGAGGAATGGAGCGGCAGAGAGTGGAGTCATCAGCAAAGAGATAGAGAGGATTTTCGAGAGAGTCAGAGAGATCATTGATGAAGACCAGAAAAAGCACGGGGCCCAGAACACTGCCTTGGGGAACTCCAGCCTGAACAGGAAGAGGAGATGAGAGAAACCCATTCAGGGCCACACGTTGACGACGACTAGAGAGGAAGTCCGCCAGCCATGCGTGGAGATTTCCATGGATACCAAAGGAGGAGAGTTTGGTGAGCAGAGCGGGGTGCCAGACCGTGTCGAAGGCACGTGATATGTCGAGGGAGACAGCTCTAATTTCCTGTTTGGCATTGAGGACCTCCATCCATTGTTGAGACAGCAGAAGCAGCATGTCCAGAGTAGAGTGACCTGGTCTGAAACCAAATTGATGATCAGAGATCAAGCCATTGGAGAAGAGGAAAGATTTCATATCAGAAGCAATGATGGATTCCATGACTTTGCTGATAATTGGGAGAAGGCTGATTGGTCTGTAGTTGCTAGGCTCTGTTTTTGCACCTTTTTTGTGCAAAGCGGTGATGTTGGCTGATTTCCAAGCAGATGGCAGTTGACCTTGAGCAAAAGAGAGGGTGAAGAGAACAGAGAGAGGGTGAGATAGAGCAGCAGAGCAGGATTTTAGGACCCGTGGGCTGATGCCGTCGGGTCCAGTTGCAGAATCAGAGTCGAGGGTTGACAGAAACTTTTCCACCTTGTCAGGAGGAAAGGACACGGAGTCCAGGAGCAGCAGGGTACGACTGGGTATGGTGGGTACAGAGAGGGATGGGTTTGGGACACAAGATTTAGAGGCAAACACAGAGTTGAGGCATTCAGCTTTTTCACGTGCGGAGTCAGCTGTGTAGCCGTTTGAGGTAAGGGAGGGGATGGAGGGGGAACAAACACCAGAAACGGATTTGACCAGACGCCACCAGGATTTGGAAGAGGGAGACAGATAAGAGAGTTCGGTCTTGAGAACGGAGAGATATTGTTTCCTGGCTCTCCTGAGGGTGGACACACACTTGTTTCGGGCTTTGTGAAAGGAAATGAGATTTCCTTCCGTTGGATTTGCTTTCCAGGAGACGAAGGCAAGTTGTTTCTGGGCAACAGCCTCACCACAAGATTCCGTGTACCATGGATGGGAGGAAGGGTATGACAACTGAAGACGAGATGGGATAAATCTGTGCATGAGAGAGAGCAATTTACTTTGGAAGAATTCCCAGGATGAGTTGATGTCAGAGGTGGTAGAGATGGGAGACCAGTCCAGATGATTGATGGCTGCTTGAAGACCGTGCCAGTTGGCCTGAGTGAAATGCCAGACTCGTCGACGCTGAGCAGGCTCCCTGAGGATGGTCAGAGAGATGTCCACTTTAACAAGGACATGATCAGATGTTCCGATCGGAGCAGAAGAAGAGCAGCAGACATTTTCAGGGAAGTTAGTCATAACCAAGTCCAGAAGAGAAGATGTTCCGTTGACTGAGATCCGGGTCGGGAAATTGACAGATTGTGTCAGTCCCAGTGAGTCGCAGAAGTCCTTTGCTGAGGAGCCATGGCTGGTGAAAGAGGTACCCACACCCAGCCAACTGGCATGATGACAGTTGAAATCACCACATATGAGGAAGAGAGAGTTGGGATGAGTTGATAGAAGTTGGTCCATATCATCAGACAGCGAGATGTAGATGGAGTCATCACTGTTTGGTGGACGGTACAACACACATATGAACAAGAGGTGGGAGCGAAGGGGAAGCCGTAGCCAGAGGTATTCCTGGGGGTGAGGTGGAGAGAGTGCAGTGCAGGGCGAGTGAGGAAGAGAGTTTTTGATAAAAATAGCAACCCCGCCTCCAGGACGAGGCTCAGGTCTATCATACCGGAGGAGGGAGTAGCCCGGGAGAGATACTATGGAATCAGAGACATCATAAAGGAGGAAAGTTTCTGTTAAGCAGATCACGTCTGGTTTGACAGAAGCAACCTGTATGGAGAGATCGGTTAAGTTTGAACGAAGGCCCCGGATGTTTGAGGTCCATACCGTTAATGAAGAGGAAGGGGGAGCATCAGATACAGAACAGGGGGGAGGAGGGGTAGGGTAAGATGTGGAAGAGGTGGAAGAGGTAGGGAGAGCTGTTGAAGGTGTGTCAGAGATTTCAGAATAGCTCGGAGAAAGGGAAGGATGGGGCGGACAAAAGGTTTGATGGTGATTGGGTGAGCCACAATGAGGTGTTATTTGAGGAGGGGGAAGAGCGAGGCAGAAGGTTGGGGGAGATGGAGGTGAGAGTTTGAAGGGGGAAGAAGCGGGGAGGACGCTTTGAGGAGGGGGAGTGAGCGGGGAGAAATTGAGAAGCAATGAGGGTGGGGAGATTTGAAGGGGAGGGGTGAGGGGGGAGTTTGGGAGGGAAGGGACAAGGGGAGGGATTTGAAAGGGATGGGATATGGGGGAGATTTGGAGGGGAGGGGTGAGGCAGGAGTCTAGGAGGGGAGGGGCGAGGGGGCGTCTTGGCGGGGAGGGGTGAGGGGGTAGTTTAGGAGGGAGGGGGCAAGGGGGGAGATTTGAAAGGGATGGGTGATGGGTAAGATTTGGGGGGGAGGGGTGATGGGGAAGATTTGGAGGGGAGGGGTTATGGGGAAGATTTGGAGGGGAGGGGTGAGATTGGATTTTTGAAAGTGTACGATTTATGGGAAACGAACATTTATTGCAAAATGAGTTTCTTGTGACCTTCGAGTTAAAAATACGTTTAAGGACGCTGGATGGAGGATGGAGTGCAGGAGAGTTTAGGGAATGTAGAACAAAGGCACTATAGGAGATGGATATTTTTTTTGGGATGAATTGATTTGGTGAGCAAGTCGAAAGCAGCCTTTTAAAGAAGAAGAAGAAAAAGGTGTTATAAAATATGACGGAATACATAACTTGAGGGGAAAGTGTAAACATTGAAGGTTAATGAGTGAAAACTATCTGGGGAAATGGGGGAGAAACACGTGGTCGAAGAACGAACGAACGAATAAGAATGAATAAACGAATGAGAACAGAGAAGGAAATGTTTTTTTTTTTTTTTTTTTTGAGTTGAGATTTACACAATAGGCTATGGGTGAAAAGCCTGGGAATACAGAGAACGAAAGTTATTGGATCACAAACGACGGACCACTGAGAGAAAAACAAAGCCTCAAGGTTGTACAGTGCACACTGTACAAGGCCTTGCTCGCGACACGGCAAACAGACGATCAATTTATGAAAGATAAACACCGAGAAACAACCAAAGTTGCACACAATAACTTCACACACCGAAAGATAAATACAGTTTCGACAAAATACAATTGTGAACAGACTTAACTTCGAAAAACGTGGAGACCGTGTGGAGCTTCGAAAATCCCTGCCGCCGTCTCCAAGATCTCGCGAGATCTCGAGTTTAAAGGGATTCGACCGGGATTCGAACCCAGGATCCTTGGATCCCAAGCCAGCACCAGGCATGTGTGTGAAAACGAATTTGTTTATAAATGATCGTTTTAAGGCCATTTTCCCCGCTAGAGCGGGGGTTAGCCTTGCGGGCCCCATGACAATCATGGTTCCCTGTTTGAGGCAATGCTTTTTTTATGGCCAGATGCCCTTCCTGACACCAACCCTTGGTCACGCTCTTCCAATACGCAGGGATACGGTGTACCTATTCTAAATCGGAGTACACACCGTGATCATTCATCCCAGCAAGCTGGTACTCAATTTGCCGACCTCGGAAGGATGACAGGCTGAGTCAACCCCCCTGGCGTTAATTCAGCAATCGACCGGGATTCGAACCCAGGATCCTTGGATCCCAAGCCAGCACCCTAACCGCTAAGCCAACACCAGGCATGTGCGTGAAAACGAATTTGTTTATAAAATTCATGAAGATAGTGTGTACTATGTACTATCCAATTGCAGACATGTTGGGTGTGATGTATTCTTTGGGACAAGCCTTGGACAAGCGCGATGTGTGTACACATTATAGGCAACAATTGGATTACATGAAAGAATTGTACACGTGCAGTGCAGCCTATTTTACCTGTCCCTTTTGGACCAAATTGCACATTACATAAACTTGCAAGTGTTGACATTGCAGACATATTAAACAAACATGATATGTACATGATGAATAATGATGATAAGTAGAGACGATGGATGAATTGTATATGTACTTCTACAATAGAATAGAAAACTAATATTATGTATGGCATTTGAATTTTTTAAAGAAAATTGAAGGACCACGAAGAGATCCCTTTGAAACCAAGAGACTGTAACTGCATTGAAAATACATTTACTTCTTCATGTAGCTGTATGAATCAAATTGCACCCCTTTATATGAACTTTTCTAGAGCATTACTTGGTTCCTCCTAAGGTTCCAGCATGCACACGAGATTTTTTTTGAATGTCACTTCTTTTCTATACTTTGCCACATGGCACAAACCATATATAATGGGGCCTTTTCTATGCCCCTGACATTTTCCCCAATAATGGAAATAATATGGAACCACCCAGACACTTCCTAGAGCTGGCCGTCCGACCAAACCGAGCAACCGGGCAAGAAGGACCTTGGTCAGAGAGGTGACCAAGAACCCAATGACCACTCTGACAGAACTACAGAGTTTCTTGGCTGAGATGGGAGAACCTGCTAGAACGATAACAGTTTCTGCAGCACTTCACAAATCTAGCTTTATGGGAGAGTGGCCATGATGGAAGCCACTCCTGAGAAAAATGCACATGACAGCACACCTGGAGTTTGCAAAAAGGCAAATGAAAGACTGAGAGCATGAGGCAAAATATTCTGTGGTATGATGAGACCAAAATTGACCCCTTTGTCCTGAATGCAAAGTGGTACATCTGGTGGAAACCGAGCACAGCTCATCACCCATCTAACACGATCCCTTCCATGAAACATGGTGGCAGCATCATGCTATGGGGATGCTTTTCAGTGGCAGGGACTTGGAGACTTGCAAGGCCAGAGGGAACAAAGAATGGAGCCAAATACAGGCAAATCCTTGAGGAGAACCTGCTTCATAGTGCAAAAGACCTTCTAAGGTCTTTTGGGTGATGGTTTAAGACTGTGGCGAAGAATTACATTCCAACAGGACAATGACCCCAAGCATACAGCTAAATCAACATTGGAATGGTTTCAGAACAAGAACGTGTAAGTCCTTGAAATGGCCCAGCCAAAGCCCAAACTTAAATCCCATTGAAAATCTGTGGAAAGACTTGAAGATTGCTGTTCACTGACGCTCCCCATCCAACTCGACAGAGATTGAGCAAATCTGCAAGGTAGAATGGGAGAAACTCCCAAATTCCAGATGTGCAAAGTTGATACAGACATACCCAAGAAAACTCGAAGCTGTAATCACTACCAAAGGCGCTTCTACGAAGTTTTGCCTCAGGGGGTTGAATACTTATATAAATTAGATATTTCTCTCGTTCATTTTTAATTATTTTGTAAAAATTTCTAAAAACCAAAATTCCACTTTTACATTATGTGTTATTATGTGTATATCAGTGACCAAAAAAATCTCAATGCAATACATTTTAAATTTGGGCTGTAACACAACAAAATGTGAAAAAGTCAACAGGTGTGATTACTTTCTGAAGCCACTGTATCTATCTGTCTCAAACTGCTAACTCACAGAGCACCGTCATTTTGCTGGTTTATATCGCGGCCTCAGGTTGAGTCCAGCCAGCTAGCCGGTCATGGTGCCAGCGCAAGTAGTTCACTCCATTTCCATCCTGGTGGTCCCAGGCTCAGCGGAATGGCATGATTTTATTGCAAGTTATGAAATAAGGGCAGTTGTAATCATATATAGGAGGCTGAACGGTAAATGGGTGAACTCGGGCTTACGGGCCTCCGTGGCACGCTACTGTTTGATTGACAGATGACCTCACGCACGTAGGCACAAAGCCCCGGCCTGCCAAGGCGAGGGGCACGGTACAAGGTCATTGCCATTTTCCTTAGAAACACTCTTACATTACCGGGGGGGCCACCAGCCACACTTCCCTGCAAAACTGCCCCAACAAATCCCATCTCGTGTAAAGACAACCATGTAGGAATACTTTTGTAAAGATCAATACACTTGTGCCATTTCTCTTGTGAAAATTTTGATTTGCCAACTGCTCTTCATTCAATATAAAATCTGCAGTGTTTAGCAATAAAATGACATTAATACCATTGAAAGTGCAGTATGCTAGAATGGCACAGTCGGAGACATGAGGGGCATCGATGAGATCAGAATAAGATTAGTTGGCTTAGCAGCTGAACTAACCAGTGATGACCTTGCACCATAAGCCAATTGATCTACAACTAGTTCTAAAGATTGCCCCATGATAAATGATGATTGGTAACTCAACAGAGCTATATTAAAATTGTAAGGCCAAGCATATTGAAATCTGTACTTGGAATATAAAACATATATTGGAATATAAAAGATATATTGGAATATAAAACATATATTGGAATATAAAATATATATTGGAATATATAAAAATACTTTGGAATCTCCCACGATGAAGCTGATTGTGAGGGTCTTTCACTCACTCACCGCAGGCAGGTTGGAGGTCTTTCTGTCTTCTACCGACTCCTCTCCGGCCTTGCTCCTACAGCTCTCTCTGTGCTCTGTCCCCCAAATATTCCTACAGGTCTCACAAGATCTGCCAGCAACCCTCTTATGGTGAAACTGCCAAAATCAAGTCTCTCTATTCACCTTCACTCTTTCATTCCCCTTTTCTCCCGCCTCTGGAACAAACTCCCTCACTCTCTTCAATCCCACTCCTCCCTCCAGGTCTTTACAACAGCTGCTCACCACCATCTCTTATCTTCCCCCATCCAAAACCTTGATCTTTTCTACCCCCGCTAATTCACCCCAGATCCACTTTTTTGAAATAGCAACTTCTTTCCTGAGTGTTCATGTGTTTTATACCTCTCCCACCCTTCCCCCCCTTCCCATGTCCCTTCCCCCCCCCCAAGCCCTCTCCCTCCCACAGATCTCCCGACGTCCCCGTTCTCTACTGTTGTACTTGTGTGCTTCCCTCTCTCTCCCCATCTTGTCTCCCACTCCCACTCCTTTTATTATATGTTTTATGTGCCCGTTTTTTTGTGATTCATGTTGGCTCTTTCACGAGCCTCGATCTTGTATACAAAAAAAAAACAGCGAAATAATTTTCATTTTCTCATTCAGCCCAATGGATTAAAGTTTTTTTTAATCGTTATTTTCTTCAGACCAGAGCAATGGTTTCCGAGTCATTAAATTAAATAATGAACCGCTCACAGACGCAGGCAGCAACCCGGTTGCCGTTGTCAGAAAATGTTTTGGCCCATCGTGCCTCTGCCTTTTCTGTGGTTGGCTGCCCACCCTCTTTCCCCATTGAAATAGAAATCCATAACGAATCACGAGCTGAATATTTGTTTAATGTAGTACCGGGAAGTGGGGGCGTCACCATTACACATCACCACAGTTGGCAACCCCACGTACTGCAACCACAAATTGTGCCAGTGTGTGTGTGTGTGTGTGTGTGTGTGTGTTTGTGTGCGTGCTTAACGTGTGTGCGTGTTAAAACGACCTTAGTGGCTTATATTTTGCAAATATGGTTTTGTAACTCGGCTGAAATATTGTTTTCCTCTAAAAACACATTGTATCACTGTTTTATGTTTGTCTCAAAATGATAACAGCACCCTATTCCAAAATATCCTGTTCATGGGATCTGAAAATCGTTAGACGTTGCATGATTTGGTCTGCAGTCACTGATTAGATAATGCAGCAACTAGAGATGAAACTGGTGTGGCTATTGATAGATCGCAGAGCTTTGAAATTGCCTGCATTTGCGTCATGTGGATTAGGTGGGAAATCGTGATGAGCATACTAGTGCAACTTTTTTGAGTAGCTGTGCAATTATATTTTTTTTACAAGTGAATTGTGTGTGTAAGTGCATGTGTGCTCATGTCTGCATGCAGGACATAAGTCACTGGAATGCTCAGCATTTAATCTGTGATAATGAAGCGCGGTGCTACGCGCGCTACTTCCTTACCAAGGAGGAAGCGGACAACGTGGTAAATTAAAAGATTCTTTATTGAAAGAGCCCTACTGTAGCACTGAGGAGCTCGGGGCTGCGAGCCCCGTGTATATCCCGAGGCCACGCCTACCCCTCGGGCGTGGCCGGCGCCCACTTGGTGCGCGGAATGATGCCATCACGCCAGTGAGCTTTCGTGTCTGCCACACGCGCCCCCCCAGAATTCCCGCGCACCTGGAGGGCCAGTTTGCGGGGCAAACGGATGACCCGGCCGAAGCACCCTCTGGCGACTGGCGGCGTCCGGGGGTGCAGGGATGCCAGCTGGGATGCCTCCGGCTGCACCCGGGATGGGTGCAGTAACGGGGGGCGGCGTGCCGGCGGGGCTGGGCGGTGCCGGGGGTCCGCCCGGAGGGGGGCGGCCCCGATGCGGGGGCCAAGCCACCGGCGGTGGGTGGTCCACGTCGAGGTGGGCCGGCTTGAGGCGATCCACTGAGACGCGGTCGGGAGTACCGCCGATGTCCAAGGTGAAATGTTTCACCCCGGTCTCCAGCACGCGGAAAGGCCCGTCATACGGGGGCCGCAGTGGTGTCCGGAGGGCGTCATGCCGGACGAAGACGTACTCCGCGGTGCGAAGCTCCGGGGCGACGTGCGTAGGTGGGTGCCCGTGGTGCGCCGTCGGCACCGGGGCGAACCTCCGGGCGGTCTCCTGCAGCGCGGAGCGCTCCTGCGCCGCGGACCATGGTGCCGTGGGGTCGGGGAGGAACTCGCCCGGCACCCGCAGCGGTTGTCCGAAGACCAACTCTGCCGCGGATGCACGCAGGTCGTCCTTGGGCGCCGTCCGGAGGCCCAGCAGGACCCAGGGGAGCCTGTCGACCCAGCCGCCATCGCGGAGGGTGGCCCGGAGCGCGGCCTTCAACGAGCGGTAGAACCGCTCGCACAGGCCGCTGGCCTGGGGGTGGTAGGCCGTGGTTCGGTGCAGCTGGACCCCGAGCCCCCGCGCGACCGCCCCCCAGAGCTCCAAGGTGAACTGGGGGCCGCGGTCGGACGAGATGTCCGAGGGGGCACTGAACCGGGCGACCCAGGTGGCGATGATCGCCTGCGCGACGTCCGCCGCCGTCGTCGCCGCCAAAGGCACGGCCTCCGGCCACCGGGTGGTGCGGTCCACCATTGTGAGGACATGGGTGAAACCCCGCGAGGGGGACAAAGGTCCCACCAGGTCCACGTGAACGTGGTCGAACCTACGTTCCGGCACCGTAAACGGGGCTAATGGGGCCTGGGTGTGTCGGTGCACCTTCGCGCGCTGGCACGCGAGGCACGTCCTGGTCCAGCCGCGGACGGCCTTCCGGAGGCCATGCCAGACAAACTTGTCGGCGACCAACCTCTGGGAGGCCTTCGTGCCCGGGTGGGACAGGCCGTGGATGGCGTCAAAAACCTGGCGCTGCCAGCCCGCGGGCACGATGGGGCGAGGCCGCCCGAGGGAGACGTCGCACAAGAGGGCCGTGCCCGCACCGTCGAACGGCACCTCGGTGACGCGGAGGCCCGTGACGGCGGTCCGCAAGGCCTGGACGCCAGGGTCGGCGGCCTGGTCCACCGCCATCCGGGCATAGTTGATGCCGAGGTGGACTGCGTGGGCGACGGACCGGGAAAGGCAATCCGCCACCGGGTTGTCCTTCCCCACGACGTGCCGGATGTCCGTCGTATATTCGGACACGGCCGAGAGGTGACGCTGCTGCCGGGCCGACCACGGCTCGGTGACCTTGCCCTGGCGTCGAAATAGCGCTCGGAATAGAAAATCCGGGGTTTCGTCACCCAGCAGTGACAGCATATGGTCCATTCGGACCGACGGTCACGTGTCGCCGAGCTCGGGGAGGTCCAGGAGGCGGTCGGCCCGTGCGTCCGCCGTGAGGCCGAATGTGGCGAGGAGGAGACGCTTGATCGCCTCGTACCTGTGGTCGTCCGGCGGGTTCCTCAGGACAGACACGACCCGGGCGGCTGTGCCGGGCCCGAGGGCGGCGACGACGTGGTAGTATCGCGTCGCGTCGCCCGTGATGTGCCGAAGCTGAAACTGGGCTTCGGCCTGCACGAACCAGAGCTCGGCTTGGGCCTCCCAGAACTCAGGGAGCTTGACCGCGTTGATTGCCATTGCTATAGCGTGTTCGAATGGTCAGCGATGGCTGATCCAACGTCGTGGTCACCAAATGAAGCGCGGTGCTACGCGCGCTACTTGCTTACCAAGGAGGAAGCGGACAACGCGGTAAATTAAAAGTCTTTATTGAAAGAGCCCTACTGTAGCACTGAGGAGCTCGGGGCTGCGAGCCCCGTGTATATCCCGAGGCCACGCCTACCCCTCGGGCGTGGCCGGCGCTCACTTGGTGCGCGGAATGATGCCATCACGCCAGTGAGCTTTCGTGTCCGCCACAATAAAATCATTTGTTATGATATCTTTGCATGCCAATATTCCAGAGATGGGAGTCACGGCCGAATTAGGTGTTGACTCGAATGAATTTTGACCTTCTTCCATTGAGGCAGTGTCTAGATGATAACGTGCACTCAGCACTGGCAGATCTTTCACAAAAGCCGAGTTGATAGGCCCTTTATTGCTTTTTGTATTGCTTATTTTTTTTTGTATACAAGATCGAGGCTCGTGTAAGACCTAACATTAATCACAAAAAAAAATGGACGCATAAAACATTATAAAGGGAGCGGGAGACAAGATGGGGATAGAGAGGAAGCGCACAAGTACAACAGTAGAGAACAGGGACATCGGGAGATCTTTGGGAGGGAGAGGGCTTGGGGGGAGGAGGCAAGGGAAGGGGGGGGGAGTTGGAGAGGTAGAAAACACATGGACACTGCTAGGACTTCCAGGAAAGAAGTTGATATTTCAAAAATCTGGAACTGGCGTGAATTAACGGTGGTAGAAAAGATCAAGGTTTTGGATGGGGGAAGATAAGAGATGGTGGTGAACAGCTGTTTTAAAGACCTGGAGGGAGGAGTGGGATTAAACAGAGTGAGGGAGTTTGTTCCAGAGGCGGGAGTAAAGAGGAATGAAAGAGTGAAGGTGAGCAGAGAGTCTTGATTTTCACAATTTTACCAGAAGAGGGTTGCTGGCAGATCTTGTGTGACCTGTAGGAATATTTGGTGGACAGAGCACAGACAGAGTTGGGGGAACTAGGCCGGAGAGGAGTCAGTAGAAGACAGAAAGACCACCTACCTGCCTGCGGTGAGGGAGTGAAAGGCCCTCAGAGTTAGCTTCATCACGGGAGATTCCAATGATTCTGAAAGCTTTGGTTTCAACAACGTGAAGCCAAGCTAGGTGTGAGGCAGGAGCACCATCCCAGAGGGTAGAACAGTATTCCATTGAGCTGTGGATGAAAGCCTTGTATGTGGTGAGGAGCTCAGGTGTGCCAAGGAAGGACTTTGCATGACGGAGGATGCCCAGTCGGCGACTGGCTTTGGAGGCCAGCTTGGGAATGTGGTTTTCTCAGGAAAGATCATGGCAGATAGTGAGACCCAAAAGCTTGAGTGACAGAACTTCTTGGAGAGGATTGTTGAGAAAGTAGATGGGAGTCGGTCTTTTCGGAGAGACATGGTAAGAGTGTGAGATTTGTCAGGATTGAAAGACATGTTCCACTTGTTTGACCAGTCTGTGATTTTGTCCAGGTCTGCAGAGCGTGAGGAGGCTGCAGACTGCCGATCTGAGGGATGAGGTATGGAGCGGCAGAGAGTGCAGTCATCAGCAAAGAGATAGAGAGGATTTTTCAGAGAGTCGGAGAGATCATTGATGAATACCAGAAAAAGCACAGGGTCCAGCACACTGCCTTGGGGAACTCCAGCCTGAACAGGAAGGGGAGATGAGAGAATTCCATTCAGGGCCACACGTTGACTACGACCAGAGAGGAAGTCCGCAAGCCGTGCGTGGAGATTTCCATGGATACCCTAGGAGGAGAGTTTGGTGAGCATAGTGGGGTGCCAGACCATATCGAAGGCACATGATATGTCAAGGGAGACAGCTCTGATTTGCTGTTTGGCATTGAGGACCTCCATCCATTGTTGCGACAGCAGAAGCAGCACGTCCAGAGTAGAGTGACCTGGTCTGAATCCAAATTGATGATCAGAGATCAAGCCATTGAAGAAGAAGAAGGATTTGATTTCCGAAGCAATGATGGATTCCATGACTTTGCTGATAATTGGGAGCAGTCTGATTGGTCTGCAGTTGCAAGGATCTGTTTTTGCACCTTTTTGTGTAAAGCGGTAATGTTGGCTGATTTCCAAGCTTATGGCAGATGACCTTGAGCAAAAGAGAGGGTGAAGAGAACAGAGAGAGGGTGTGAAAGAGCGGCAGAGCAGGATTTTAGGACCCGTGGGCTGATGCCGTCTGGTCCAGTTGCAGAATCAGAGTCGAGGTTTGACAGAAACTTCTCCACCTTGTGAGGAGAGAAGGACACAGAGTCCAGGGACAGCTGGGTATGACTGGGTAAGTTGGGTACAGAGAGAGACGGTTTGGGACAAAATATTTTGAGGCAAATATAGAGTTGAGGCATTCAGCTTTTTCACGTGCGGAGTCAGCTGTTTAACCGTTTGAGGTAAGGGAGGGGATGGAGGGGGAACATACACCAGAAACAGATATGACCAGACAGCACCAGGATGTGGAAGAGGGAGACAGATTTGAGAGTTCAGTCTTGAGAGTAGAGAGATAGGGTGTCCTGGCTCTCCTGAGCGTGGACACACACTTGTTTCGGGCTTTGTGAAAGGAAATGAGATTGCCTTCCGTTGGATTTGCCTTCCAGGAGGTGAAGGCAAGTTTTTCAGGGCAACTGCCTCACCACAAGATTCCATGTACCATGGATGGGAGGAAGGATATGACAACAAAACAAGGTGTCAACCAACAACGGTGTCACCAAAGATAAATTTCCCAGGATACAGGACAATAAAGATTACTATGATTATTACTAGCGTGGCTCGGCATGCTCCGTGCCTCACCACACGTCGCTTCAGAGGGATGGGCATCTTTAACCATGCCTACTTTCTCAGGGAGTGAAGGATGGCGGGAATGGTGGGTGGGGTTAGTGGTGGTGGTGGTGATGGTGAATTGGATGTTGTGGGGGGTGGGCGAGGGAGGCGGAGAATGGTGGAGGGGGGATCGGTTGGATGGTCATCGGGGGATGGTGGGGGAAGTGGGCCAAATATATTTTGTGCTCTGATTGAATATATACTGTAAATCAGAAATCAGAACCCAACACGTATAAATAAAAAGGAACTGAGCACAAATTTATATGTATTTTGAATTATCAGTTAGAGGTGGAAGGGAAGGTTAATACAAATTTATCAAAAACTGGATGGGAAAGTTGAACTTCCAGCCTCACAGAGCAGACGAGCCCTCAATACACAGCTTGCCTTAGAGTATTTACGTTGTTTATTTTATTTTGCCCATATTAAGATCTCGATTAATTAAGTCAAAGTAACAACAATGTCGCGCTGATGAATACGGGGATAAGTCACGAATGTGTTTCTTAGGTTAGCTTTAAATTTATAAACAACATGATGGAATTGTTCAAGAAACTTTGATGAAGAAGAAGAAGACGTTTTGGTCACAAATATACATACATAACCACAAACGTTTGATCCATTATAACAAAAAAGATATCGTTGAAACTTGAATAAATCTATTAATTACATACTATTTAAACCTGACTATGTTGATTAATTATGTCCAATTAATACCAGAGTACGTCTATTAATTACATGCTATTGAAACATGAGTACATCTATTAATTACATACAGTTGAAACCTGACTGAGTACATCTATTAAATACATATTATTGGAATATGAGTTCTGCAAGTCTATTAATTACATGCTATTGAAACATGATTACATAGTTCTTCTGGGTCTTCTGCGTCTTTTCGGTCTTTGTGGTATTTTGTGGTCTTCGGAGACTTTTCGGTCTGCATGGTATGTGCAAGGAAGACGTTTCGGGAACTGAGTGGCGTGCTGACGAGGAGGGGCGTGTCGTTGAAGCTGAAGGGAAAGGTGTATGCTGCATGTGTGAGAAGTGTTATGATTTATGGGAGCGAGACATGGGTCATGAACGTAGAGCAGCAATGAAGGCTGGAAAGGGTGGAAATGCGAATGGTTCGGTGGATGTGCGGAGTATCGTTGAGAGAGAGGAAGCCAAATGATGAATTGCGAAAGATGATGGGAATAGAGCCTGTGATGGATGCTGTGAAGAAGAACAGGTTGAGATGGTTTGGTCATGTGTTGAGGAAGGATGAAAGTGACTGGTTGAGAAGAGTGATGGAAATGAATGTAGAAGGAAGTAGAGGACGGGGAAGACCGAGAAAGACTTGGCTAAAGATGGTCGAAGAAGAAATGCGGGCAAGGGGGTTAACAAGGGGAGATGCAGAAAATAGACGAAAATGGAGAAGATTGTCATGGGGACCGCAAGGCGAACCCCGGCTCTTGCAGGGAAAATGGCCTTAAAATGCATGTTGTTGTTGTTTTGTTGTCAGGGATGCCCCACTATGAGAATTTGCTGCTCGGGGCACACTTGCCCCACCCAGTAGTCATTACTCAGGATTTTCTTTCGAATATCTATCTTTTTAAAGACTGTGACGTCATTAGAGAGGTTCCTTTTGTTTGGCCGTCATCATATTACCTCTGGGAGACCCCCATCATTATTTACAGGGGCATTCTGCCATGTTGATAAATGACGTCATTTTGACAGCTTATTGCATTTTGGGTTTGCCTTTTGTGTTTTTTTTATTTTTAACTTAATCAAAGATGACTGTTAAACGATGACTACCGGTTGTCACTGTGGCTGTTCTGCTCCGATGACTTGGCCCTTAAGGCTTTCATCCTTTGCTTACAACGAGAGTGAGGACACTTGAACAATTAAAAGGAACAACAGAAAGTTTTGTTTAGGTTTCGTTTTTAGCAATCTGGCCAGATTTGTGCAATGGATGTTTTTGTATGCAGTCGTTAGTTTCTATTCCTCTCCCGCTATTTTGGAAAAGGTTTGTGCCCAGTGTAATGCAGCATTTGAAGTTTTGCGTAGTTTCCTCAAAGTTCTAGATTATCCGTGAAGATGCTTTATCCTTTTGTTGAAAACTGCCAAAATCAAGACTCTCTGCTCACCTTCACTCTTTCATTCCTCTTTTCTCGCACCTCTGGAACAAACTCCCTCACTCCCTTCAATCCCACTCCTCCCTCCAGGTCTTTACAACAGCTGTTCACCACCATCTCTTATCTTCCCCCATCCAAAACCTTGATCTTTTCTACCCCTGCTAATTCACCCCAGATACACTTTTTTGAAATACCAACTTCTTTCCTGAGTGTTCATGTGTTTTATACCTCTCCCACCCTCCCCCCCCCCCCCCCTTCCCTTGTCCCTTCCCTCCCAAGCCCTCTCCCTCCCACAGATCTCCCGACATCCCTGTTCTCTTCTGTTGTTGTGCATGTGTGCTTCCCCCTCTCTCCCCATCTTGTCTCCCGCTCCTTTAATTATATGTTTTATGTGTCTGTGCAATATGTGTCTGTCACAGTGTGCATGTTTTATGTGTAATTTGTTAGCTCTTACACGAGCCTCGATTCTGTATACGAAAAAAAAAAATCCATTGTTAGGCCTTGAATCCAGTCAAAACCAAACTCTACCCATACAGGTTTCCTACCTTGTGCCCTCCGGCTAAAAGGAAAATACAGTGCAGGCTGGGTGGAGGCATGCATAAGCAAATGAGTTCGTACTCGTACTAGGTTCCTTTTTTTTTTTTTTTTTTCTTGGGTGCCAACTACGTTTCATAAACATGATTGGGTGGTTTCTGGAATGTATATGTGTCACATGGAATTTGAGCCTTTGTCCCATATGCTCGACAATCTCACACCCATTAATGTTCCTGCATCGACACGTGCAGGGAGAAGCTGCTTGCGTTTCCTGCTCACTGTTTATTTGGTCGTCATGGTAAAGCCCAGTTTTACTGGGGCATCTCCATATGCGTCAATGTGACGTCATCACGTCCTTTAAAACCTCCTACTTAAGTTGGAGTCTCACTTGGCTGACAGAGCAACCGAGCACACTTGCTCAACATTTTCACTCTACCTGTACCTCACCTTTTCTCTCTTGACTTGTCCAGTGGCAGATGGATGAGAATCGTGGGTGCAGCGTAGACGTCGACCCCATGGGAAAAACGACCAAAGGTTTTGAGAGTACCATGTTGCAGAAAAATCTACAAACACTGCAGAAGCAAAGGAAGGAGGTGAGGGACAATACCCAACTTGTCTGTACTATCAAAGGTTGTACAAAACTCTGTGCTTCAGCCCGAATACGATCTTATTTGGGCCATTGTTCTTTCAACAAAATTTGATGTCTGTTTTTGTAAACTTGTGCTTGCGTTTGTACTTGTCTCGTACAACTGAGGTCGGCGTTGTGCCTGTTGGTGACTCCCCTCGAGCTATTCTAGTTACACCCATTTGCTTTAGAGATTGTTTACTAGAACTTTGTGCCACGTGTGCAAGAGACGCCTGCTGTCGTACAGCAAATGCAGGAAAGGGAGAGATGGGATTGTTTCTGCACGGTCGATTGTGAAATGTTTAGTGAGCAAAGTTTTGAACGATCTAAAAGTTTGAGCAAATGGAGGCTGAACCGAATGACTTGGTGTTGACGGTCTTTGTTTTCCTTTGGCTCAAACAGCTTCTGCAGGTGAACAAGGAATGGGACGATCAGTACCATGCAATGAAAGACTCTCTGCACCACAAGGTACGTTGTTCTCCAGCTCATCCAGCACATTACCCCACGTTGGAAGTTTTTCTGACTAATCAAGGTCGTTGCCTCCTGTGTGGCCTTACATGTTTGCTTATGTGGCAATGGCGTGGCACTGCAAATGCTCCAAAATGCTCCACGAGAATTGTGTTTCATTCTAAATGTTTCCTGTTTTGCTTCTTCTATTCCACGTTCGTGGAGAAGTTTTAAAGCTTGGTGCACGCAAGATGTTTTGCGAATCATTTTTTACATTTCAAAAAGTCAAAGCTTTGGAACCAAATTCGTACAGACGTTTTCACAAGTCTTCCAGCTTTAATTGCGGAGATTTATCTCTCGTGATATGAACGGCCTTTCCGCCAAAGGAAAAATGCAAAATGTGTGTATTCCTCTCTTGCTTCGATGAAAGGCTCATGCCCAGAATGTTCAACATACCTTTGTCAATCTCCGGTTGATAAAATCCCTAGTTTGAATTATTTAATTATTTGCAGATGCAGAACAACACGGCATCATAAAGTCTAGTATAACTACTACCACTAGCAAATAAGGGTAATTGAGCTGTCACCTTGGTTCAATCCACCTATTGGGTCGATTCAACAAAAAGAAAGCACCGTTCACGTTCAAGTCATTTTGTTGTCATGTGTTTGAAAACCAGAGTTAAGAAACAATGAAATTCTTGTGCACAAACAACGATTTCGCTCTATAAGTCCATCTATACAACAATATTTACAGCAGATGACAATATTGACAAATTTACCTAATTTTTTTTACAATTTTACAATGTACCATATAAACCACAATGTCAGTTTGTCAGAAATTGTCAAAAAGTGATTTGTACATATGTCTGTTCCCCTTCATAATGGTAGGTTTTAAAGGCCAATATTTTTACATGAATGTGTGTTCACTATGGTCTATTTTTGAGGATAAAACATATTCGAAAAACATTTTCCATAAGAGTAATTATGTCTTTTCTATTGGAATTTTGACGGTGGCTTGCAAACCGGGCCTCGAGGGCGGTATACAGAAGTGTTTTTAAATAACAACACATACAAGGCGCAGGGAGGTGAAATTCGCTGCACGTGATGTGCAACGTGCGCAGAGTAAACCGAGTGTTCATTTACATCTGAATGTTGTCTAATAAATAAAGAAGATAGAAGCACACTTGACACTAGGCCCAAGCTACAGACTTTGGCACGCTCACGAGGCTGCATCGCCAAATAAACTGTTCCAACCTGTCATATTTGACAGTCTCTTTACTAGTTTACATATAATACAAATACATGTTACGCAAAACAACAGCAACAACAGCATAGTCCAATTCAGTGACTGTTTAAAATGTGGACAGCCTTGGGGGGGAAAAAAACTGTTGTTGAACCTGGTGGTTTGAGTTTGAAAACTACAGTACTGTCGGCCTGATGACAGGGGTGAGATCAGACCATGTTTAGGGTTGGTTGAGTCTTTTACGATACTAAAGGCCTTTCTATGACATTCATTGGTGTAGATGTCCTCTGGATGGAAGATATGTGCCTATAATCTTTTGTGCAGTCCTAACAATCTTTTGTATGGCCTTGTGGTGCACGGTGGAATAGCCATACCAGACTGAGATGTATTTTATATATTATTGTGTGTACATGTCCTTCTGATCACTGAATTCTACTGCTATAAGTATAACCTACTTGTATTACTCGAACCTCCATTTGCTCATTCACCCATCCGCTTCTTTAGCTCCTTATCTTGCTTTCTCTTTCTTTCAGCACCTTGTATCCATCGGCAAAAGTGCTGTATAAATACAATTATTATTATTATTAGTTACTGGGCTGATGGGTTGGCCTCAAGGTACGCACACTCAGCTCTGAGCTTTTGAGCCTGGGCTCGAATCCCGACCAAGCTATAAACTGTCATCCTGGTGTTTCACAGACAGGGTGATTCATCAATGTGTGGCTCCCAGTTTAATGTCCCTCAGATGGATGTTAAACTGGGAGTCTTGTCTGCCGGCATTAAGCTGGTGGACTTTAAAAGATCCCACGTTGTCCTTCACAAGGAGTAGGTGAGCTATCGCCAGCACCCTGAACAAATTCCAAATTCCTGCCCTAACTTAGTCGAATTTCAGGCCTGGCTAGCCCGTTCATGAAAGATTTGGGGTAAAAACTTTCCCCAGCAAACCACACAAGAGCGTGGGAATAATTGTGGCTGTTAGAAAAAGAACAAGATTATTATTAGTCAGCACAGCTTTTGAAACTTGCATGCTTTTGTGAGGTCCTTCCTTCAAAACATGAAGATCCTTGAATTTTGAATATGGTTCTTCCTAACTACACCTCCTTGTTTATCGTTTATCTCCACTGTTATCTCTGTCTGCGAGTAGGAATACTTGCCTTTGGCTCTTTACAAATGTCATGATGCCTACCTTCCTCCCCCGTTTTTCTCATGACTTCGGCAGTTACAGGAAATGCGGAAGAAAACGATTGAGCATGAAAATAATCAAGCAGAGGAAATTGCTCGTCTCGCTTCACTCGTCCACCTTGTTGAGGTATGATGGAATTTTCTAAAAAAACCTAATTCACCTTTTTATTTGCATAAACAAACAGGGTTTTCCACCAATTTCCATTTACAAACGTGAGCTCTGAGTCAGTTTCCTTTTTATTTTTACACTTGCATTTTGATTTTTCTCATGTCGTGGATGTACCAAGTTTATACCAAATTATACCATATTGGCCTCGTATTGGAAGCTTGGGGCTGGATGACGAAGTTATTTTTATAATAGCTCAATGTTGAGCCTCAAAAATTATGCAGATAATTTTTTTATAAATTTGGATCGTTTTGCTTATCTCCAGGCCCAGAAAGCTTTGCAACAGGAAGACCTTTCTGAAGCTTTGAAACAGAATGGCAAGTTGCAGGAGGGCTTGTGCCAGGCCAACAAGATGCGAGCACACCTTCACTCCGAAATTGCTCGTCTAAACAAGGTAACGCAACCACTGCACATTACAACTGATTTGATTAATACCACAACGGACCATCTTTATTTAAAAGGCATGCTTTATGGTGAAAGGTGTGGAGACATGGAGAGGGCAGGCAGGTGTTGTATCTCTGGCGAGCCAGCAACGGAATTGTGGAGTGAAATAATTAATTTACCATCATGTTATGTATTGACTCCAAATTAAACTTGTCCCAGCCATTAACTGAATTAATTGCAATGAGGACTGACTGCTAGTGGAGCTCGTTTTTTAAAATTTGTTTTCCTTACATAATGAAGCATCGTAATGTGTAATTGATGTATAACCTCGGGATTATCGTCTGTTGCTGCACCAGCAGGTTGTTGCTGAGATCCTGAGGGTGCCCGCACCAAGTTCGGAGCATGACCAAGTGTTATTGGATCCAAACGCGCTGACTCGATTTGACTGCATCACGGCACAAAACAAGCAGTTAAAGGAACAGGTCAGTATGTGTTGTTTGTCGCATGCAGACCAACTTGAATATATTGCCCCCAGACGGCCTACTTTAATATTGCAGCTTTGAGCACAGTTCAATTAGTTCTATGAACCACCTTTAGAGGCCATTTTCCCTGCAGAGCAGGGGCCTTTTTCAGGCACCGTGGTCCCCTTTTTGAAGCAATGTTTTATGGCCGGATGCCTTTCCTGCCGCCAACCCTGTTCGTCGCCTCTTGCCACACACAAGGAATTACCAGTGAACTGGTACTCAATTTGCCGACCTCGGAAGGATAACAGGCTGAGTCAACCCCCCTGGTGTTAATTCAGCGATCGACCGGGATTCGAACCCAGGATCCTAGGATCCCAAGCCGGCACCCTAACCGCTAAGCCAACACCAGGCTAGTTCAGTTAGTTGTATAATTTAACCAAAACACTTTTACGTCTAATTTAAACCCAAGTTAATTTTGTCCCCTTAAGTAGATTATGTCAAAAGATTTCCACACCCGTTCCTGAGTGTGTGTTTGTCTGAACCGCCCGTGGTTTGACGTATGCTGCAAGATCTACAGGGTGGACTAGCACACCCAACAAGCCTTAGACAGTTCGCCAAAGTTGCCTAATGTTTGTCCATCCATTCGCCTTGCATCACACCAATTCCCAAAGTAAGTCAGAGAGCGAGTGAGTCTGCACTGGTTCTAGATCTACTCTAATCTATAGACCCTGGTGAGACTGTGCATTGTTAAATGTTATGTCTTCTTTCTCATTGTGGGTATTTTCCTGATGTGGGCAGCATGCTATTTCGTACACGCAGATAGGGTGGATTATTTAAATGTTGATGCCTATGTGGGTACTGACTGCTGTACGTGGAAAACAAGAGGAGGTGTTTTAGATGTAGGTGATCCACAAAGGTCATAAATATGGCCGGAGATGGAAAGTTTATTCCATGAATAATAATAATCCAGGCGATGCTTCTGCTACCAGGTTATGGCGATGAATAAAGAGAAACAGCAAGAAAGGACGGCTGCGGAGCAAGCACTAAATGAACATGAGAAGCTGCTAAGGGAGTTCGCTGAATTGAAGGCAGAAATGGATGGCGCACGGTATCAGGTAGGATAAAACTCTTAGACAGCAGCAGACACTTGCAGTATAAGGCACAACTTCACTAAAATGAAAAATATTTGATAAATTTAAAATGAAAAACAAACCAAAGAAATATCTGCCTTTCGATGCCCTGTGCCCGCAGCTCACCCTCTATGAATCGGATTTCAAGCAAGAACGAGCGGAGCGCAAGCGTCTGCAGAAGAAACTACACGAGAGGGAACCTATTGTAAAACTGGTTCCACGAGAATGATGGCCACTTGTGGGACAATGATTGACGGAGATGAAAAGATAACCTCGTGAAGTCCAGGATCGCGCGATGATTTTTATTTATTTAATTGCACTCATTCATGAAGGATTCTAATTCTGAGAAAAGTTTCAAATCACCCTGCATTCACCTTCTTCTTCTTTGCAGCGAATGGCTGCAGGTAGCATTAATTTCTGGTGGTGCAGCTGTGTCAATGATGCAGAGCTCCCTGTGGGGTAGAGCAGGAATTTTGGAATTTGGCTAGGGTGACAGCGATAGTTCGTCTAATTTCAAAGGACACCATGGGATCTTTAACATCCACCAACTAATTCTGGCAGATGGAACACCCAGTTTAACATCCGTCCGATAGATGACACACACATTGATGCCTCATCCAGCCTACGAAACACCAGGATGAGAGTTTATAGCTGGGTCGGGATCACAATCCAGGAGAGACGGCTCCGAGTGTGCAATAGCGTTAACTTGTGCAGATAGACCCAAGACAGGTGAAACGTGGCACTCCTTTTGTGATGAGGCCAATTCGGCACATCACAGAGAAGCTTCATGAAGCTTCTTTAAACCGCAAGTATTGCATCGCAACTCCACGTGTCATCCTGAATGTGCAAGTTTTTTGTCTATTCGTGGATGGCAACGCACAAGCAAGTTTGGCCACCTGGTGCGAAATGCTCTGCAATGAAATCCTTTATTCACTTATCACACGTCGCAATCTTGCGATGTTCCTGGAATCCAAAGTCGAGTCATGGTATTTGAATTTTTGCGAACGTTTCCTATCATTTGTGTAATGTGTATGTTTGTAATTATGTACTAAATGACGTCATTTTATATTTTTGTATGTCAGTTTAATTGCAGTGTATGCTTTAAAGTGTGCAGGTTTCTGCATCTTTATATTTGGTGAAACAGCTTAAACAACAATTATTATATTTATATATTTATTACAAACAAAGGGAGTTAGATCAGGCTTTTATTTATAAGCTCTTGAGTTTTCCTTTTAACCAAAGTCAACATTCGTTTGTAAAGGACTGCATTAAAACGAAAATGAAGAATATGCCTTTATTTTCATTTCAAATTGGGTCACAAAGTACAGTTTGTATTTTCAGTTAGAACAAAAAAACTTCCTGATTAGTCATTTGTTCGTGGATATCATTAATTATTTGTAGTGCGTTACTTTTTGTAAAACTCAAGTAAAGCTTCGTGTACGATCGTAGCCTAGAGGCTAAAACTACTACACTGACATCACAAAGGTTGGGATTTCATTCCAGCTGAAGCATCACTCTGTCTTTATCCAATTGATGGTAAAAACCCAGCTGTCCCACTAACGATCATCAGGGATCAATTTTTTTCTTCCTGATCTGGTGTACACGTGCTGCAAGTCTACACTTTGTGTTTGAACATAACGTTTAAATGCACCGACGAAAACTTGGCAGTGGCACATACATGCTCCTGAGGAAGAGGCAGTGCCTCCCAAAATCCTTCTAACCAAATAAAATTTGCTTTCATTTCATTCTTCCAAAAATACTCAGTGTGTATGGTTGGATATTTGAAATCAAATGGGGAGAAAAGACTGTCTAATCCATATAAAGAGATTAATGCGATGATCAAATGTTTCCTCTTGTGACCACACTGTGACCGTGTAAGGGCTTGATGTCATGTTTGCTTTAATGCAAAACACGGTGCTCTTTTGGTTAACATTAGTTTCCTCTGGTTGTCTATCATTTCACCGTGAAGCCATGTTGGAAGGGAATTGTGTTGGAAATTGTTGGAAATGATGTTGTTGAAAATGTTCCATGTTGGAAAATCTAACCATCACGTCTAAAATCAAGTGTTCGATACATTGTGGCACAAATGAACCAAGTTGGCGGCAACGTCATGAGAAAGATTTATGTTGCCTTTTTGTTTTTTCACCATCCAGTAGCCCTCTCATTCATTCTGAAGTCATCACACTGTTGTAGTAGTATGGGATGTAGAGAGAAAAGGTTAAAAAAACACATCAGACTATCAGGAAATAAATCAAATATCCAGAGTATTGATAAATATGTACAGAGTGGCCACAAAGTTCCTATGCACACACTTAGAATTTAGTTAGAATTTATCTGAAAGCTCCCCTCCAATCTCTGCACAAGTTTGAATTTTTCTCCATGTTCTTCTGGACATCTTCCATGTTGAGGGTTGGAGGTCATAAAAGCAGCCCCTGACAGCTGTTTTGAGGTCTTCAACTGTTGTTAGGAGGAGATGAGAAATTTCCTCTTCCACAATGCCCCAAAACAAATTGTCACGTGTTGTTAAGTCCAGACTTCGAGGAGGCTATGCTATCTCAGATCCACGTCCAATCCATCATCCATTAAATTTGTCATGGAGATATTCTCTAACTGCGAGAGCATAATGTGCTGGTGAACCATCTTGTTTCAGGGTAGCTGTTGCCTCGAGACCTCTCTCACGCAGTTGTGGAACAAACCACGTCTGAGGCATGTTCAAATAAGCAGTGTGATTGACACTTGTATCGAAAAAATATGGCCCTATGAAGTGATCTTCTGAAATTGCTGCCCACATCATGACATGAGGAGGATGCTGTTTAATTTCCTCATAAAAATTAGGATTTTCTTTGCACCAAAAATAAATATTCCTGAATCGATTGCTGAGGTAAATAGCATACTCATCCGAAAAAACAAAAACGCTTCGTCTTGATTTAATGGTGGGAAATCGCTGCAGAAGAGCCTTTCTCTAAATCAAATCAAATCAAGGACGCTCCCTGTTGAAAAAGCCTTCTTCTCCCATGCCCGCATCGTGTCGCGCATAGGAGCTGGCTTCTCGAACCTCTGTGAAAATATTGTCCTTATGTCTTCAAATCTTATTTGCTCCTTCTCGCGTGCGGTTGTGAACCCAAACACAAGTAATCAGTCTCTCTTCTATCGTGCACTCACTGGCGTCCGTCATGCTGAAGCCATACCTGGAAAACAAACAAGTAACAGAGGACACACTATTGTGCATAGGGACTTTGTGGACACTCTGTACAATCTTCATCAAATATTGAAATTATTGAAAGTATTTTTTATTAATGCAATGTCGAGGCTCTTGGAAGATGTACAACAATTGAAATGCCAACAAGAGGATGCAGGGCCATCCAAGGGCCACATTGAGGAAGAAGGGTTGAGGGGAAGAATTCTGGATGCAAGCACAAGTTAGGGACTGAAAGAAGATCGGTGGCCTCATCTCCTTTCCAACCGCCTCCTTTCTGGTCTTCCAATCTTTACCTTTTCCTTGCTCTCTCCCTTCCCTCCCCATAATCCAAATTTGCCATATCCCCTAGTTTCTGCAGGGCACACATGATCTGCCAGTAACCCACTTCTGGTGAAACTCCAACCATCCAGGCTCAATGCTCATCTCCACTCATTTGTTCCTTTTTATTTTTGCCTGTGGAACCAACTTCCTTGATCTGTTCAATCCCATTTTCCCCTCTCAGGCTTCAAGATGGATGTTCACCCCACCATTATTATGGTGAAAGGACAGAGAAAAGAAATGGTGCAAGACCAGAAAGGAGGCGGTCGAAGACAGAGTGGCTACCAATTGTTGCGTCAAATGTTCTAAAAGATAGTGGCTGTTGCAGGAAAGCAGGGTGTAGCAGCATTAACGAGGAATTTTGATGCAGGCGGAAACAAGGAATCGAAGACGATCGTTCACTTGTGATACGCAAACAACCTTCTACTTTCTATAATGGCAAAGATATACCTATGGTTCTTGTGGGGTTGGCAGGGGGGAGTTTTTGGCCCAAGTGTTTCACGAACTGCTGGCCAGACCTGACATTCGACAAATTTGGAATTTGACCATGGTGCTGGCGATAGCTGGTCTACTCTTTGCGGAGGACACTGTGGGATCTTTAACATATACCAATTAATGTTGACAAGACGGGAAGCTTAGTTTAACATCCTTTTGAGAGACGACACATCCATTGATGAAACACTGGGATGACAGTTTATATCTGGGTCTGGAATATATCCCAGGATAGAGCTTAAAAGTGAGTGTTCATACCTCCAGGCCTTCCTGCATACCCCTATCTGCAAACCTGGGAATGTGCATTTCTTTTTTCCATCCTCTATACTTTCCATATCGATACTTTCCCATTCTCTACAAACTTACATTTGCTTGTAGCACTAAAAAAGGCAGAGATGCATATTTGAGAATAGGTTTTCAAAAAACCAGAGAGAAGTTGGCATTATTATAGTTCTTTCTTCCAGTCTCAATGCATTTGAAAACAGAAATGGTTTCCTACCAATCCATCACCACAAGCGCATGACTGTGGTTCCTGCCACAAAAGTTTCCTTGATACAGCTGTCCCTGGGCTTGAGTATAGAATCAGAACGAAGCAAAACACCTCGTCTTGTCTGTGAAATCATACATTTTGCACTTCTTATTCACGACCTGAAGTGGTGATTCTCAAAGTCTCATCCTATTTGGAGCATTATGTTTGGATAAAACCTAGATTCAGTGGAAGAGCAAGGATGCGGAGGATATAGAGAGGCAATGCACTGATTCGTAGGGAAGACCGGAAACAGCAAGTGAACAAATGAGGGGCTCAAAGAATACGGAGCAAGACCATAAAAGTGGCAGTATAAAACAAAGGCCACCAGGCTGACTGAACTGGTAGGCCTTAGGTTTCTGCTTCTTTGGGAGAAAGGCCAATTATTTTCAGAGCTGTATATTCAATGGCTTCCAGAGAAGACAATTATGAATCAGTCACCTGGCACCAAGCAAGAGCAGTAGTACTCCATTAGATTTACAGACAAAGGCCTTGCAAGGCTGTCAGAAGTTCCGATTGATCAAAGAACGACTACACATGATGGAAGATATCCAGTCTGCGGCTGGGTTTGGAGACCATCTTTGATGCATATTGTTACCGTGGGTTGACTGTATGGCCAAGAGGTACGCACACTCAGATGGGCGGTAAACGGGCGTCCTGTCTGCCAGCGTTTGTTGATGGACATTAAAGATCTCAAGGTGTCCTTCGCGAAGAGCAATCGCCGGCACCCTGGCCAAATTCCTACCCTAACCAGCAGCGTCAAAAAGGTCCCCGTGTCTGCTGGATTAATTTGGCGTGAATCGGCAGTTAAAAACATGACCACTGCAAATGTACCTGACAAGATTGGCCGAGCAAGCCCATCAAGCGATTGGCTTTACATGCGCTTCAGCATGAACCCAATCTGCCCATCTAACAAGTTAATTTTCCAATTAATTGTGTGCTATTAGAAGGACCCTCTCCCTATAGGAGCGGCCAGTGGGGTTGAGCTATTATCCTTATTCAAACGTGTAATTCAAAACACATCATTGTACTGGAAAACGTGGGGACAGGAATACTGTGCTGTAAATGGTGGGGACTTGTAATACCCACTCCCACCTTGAGGCGGCGCTACACGATACACATTTACATAGAGAATTTGCTTCCCTCCCCTGTCTTTCCCTCCCCCCTCCCCCCGGCCCAACCCCATCGGCAAAGATAGAAGAAAACACCCCTATACCCTAAATGGGGTCATACTGATCCTATGTAGCAAGTCGACGTAATCGGCCCAGAACTGTAGGAGTAGCGTGACAAACAAACAAACACACATACCGGTCCGTGAATTATAGTGAGGATGCAACATGCTCCCAATGACGGCACACAAGTTCTCATTAACAAGAAGGGGGTTATTGCAAGAAAAGAGGTGGGCGGGGAGAAGAAGAACACGGTCACGAAGTGGCGATCCCTGACTGTAACATATCTGTACAAATATCTGTCCCCCTTCATAAAAGTAGGTTTCAAAGGCCAATCTTTTAACACGAGTGTATGTTCACTTCAGTGGATTTTTTGAGGATAAAACAAACTCGAAAAATATTTTCCATAAAAAAGGAATTATGTCTCTCCTATTAGAATTGTAGACGGTTGCTTGTATTCCGAGCCTCAAGGGTGGTTTACGGAAGAGTTTTTTTTTCAATCACAATAAATACAAGGCACAGGGAGGTGAAATTTGCTGCACATGATGTGCAATGTGCGCAGAGTAAAACGAATGTTCATTTATGTCCATAGGATGTCTAATAAATAAAGATGATGTAAGTACACCTGATACTAAGTCACTAGGCCAAGGCTTAAGACTTTGGCATGCTCACGAGGCTGCACCGTCGAATAAACTGTTCCGACCCGTCATATTTGACGGACTTTTTACTACTATAATAACTATAAATAGGATCACAGAATCACGTGAATATAGAAACCTCAGAGGTGGGAACAAACGTAGGAACACGTGAGTTTGGAAAACAAAATTTTCGATCGGACATCCAGTTTGAGGATATTTTTGCCAGAGAGAAATGGAATTTCCCGGCTGGTTTATCCGACTTCCCTTTTAAACCTTCGAACGAGTTATCTGCGCTACCATAGTTGTATCACTTGTATGTACAAATACAGAGTGTGCAGCATTTAGGGCTCGGATTGTATTGGGATGACATCACAGTTCAGTTTCGTCATGCTCGGTCGGTGTAAGCGGTAAAGGAGCTGATTTTTTTACACACCAAATTGATTTATTACCGAAACCCTCTCCATGATGGATGCACAAGTCGTGTTGTTGGCTTTTTATATCATCGAGGTGTGACGCATATATATTTCACGTACGTCACAATGATGTTGTGGACAGGTGTTGAGGTCCAAGAGACCTACTTTTACATTGTCATTTGGACTTTCTTTTGGAACTTCTTGCTTGTTTTTCTCTTTGTTTTTAATAGGGATGAATTTTAAATAACATATTTGGTTATTACCTTTGTTATGATACCTGGCATCCATGCAGATGGAGAATAAGAGATGAAAATGAGGAAAAAAGAGTTTTTTTTGGTTTGAGATTTGAATAACTGCTGAAGAACTTGGGCATTGGTGAACTCACAGAGGAGACAATCAAATCTGCAGAAGCGTTCGTCTGCAGAATATATAATGGCCATTTTGTTTAGGCGAATTAGAAGGTCAAAAACTCAAAATTCGGCTTGGGAACACAGTTAATCGAATTCAGCATACCTTAGTTGTGTTAAAAAGTGAGGTTCCCAACTTTTACCCAAAAATGCACCTAACATTCACATTTCTCAGAAATCCGTCTAGTCTATAGATCGTTTGTAGTAATGATGGATGGTTTTCCCAGAGATGGTTTTTAAGATCTCCATATGGTTCTTCTTTATCATTCCCGTTGCTCCAACTATCACTGGTATCACTGGCACTCTTCAGCTTCCAATATATTTTGACTTCATATTTTCCATCTTGGTATTTGGTCATTTTCTTGCTTTCTGCGTTGTTTAGGCCAAATCGCTGGTACTGACAACTCAATTTGCAATGGCGTTTTTAACTCAACTGGACTACCGTCGAGTTGAGTTTATCACATACTGAACCTTCCGGCGTCCGTCGTCTGTCGTCGCGTCGTCGTCGTCTGTCGTCCGTTAACTTTTCGATATGAACACTCCAGCGTCCACAAATATCAACCGATTCTGATCAAACTTGACATGCAACATCCTTACCCCAAGGACCAGGTTGGTATTACATTTCAGCCCGATCCGTTGAGAAATGGCGGACTTAGGCGACCATTTTGTTTTTGGTCATGAAAACGACGTTAACACTCTAGCGTCCACAAATATTAACAGATTTTGATCAAACTTAGAACGTTTAACCCTTACCAAACAAGGTAGGATGCTATTGCATTCCAACCCGATCCGTCACAATATGGCCGCCATAGGCCGCCATATTGTTTTCAGCTCCGAAACGACGTTAGGACTTTAACGTCCACAAATATTTATGGATTTTGATCAAACTTGGTGTGTGAGACTCTTACCACACAAGGTAGGTTGCTATCGCATGTCAACCCGATCTGTCACAAAATGGCCGCCATAGGCTGGCATATTTTTTCAGCTCTTAAGAAAAGCACAAGAATTGAGGATGCTGAAACTGAGAAAGAAGTGAACACAACATTGACGGAAGTGAAATGTATATATAGAAATTGACAAAATCTTTTCAATTTCAGGATGCCGAAGCTGAAGAAGAAGACTGCTAGTCAGAGACGTGCTTCGACAAGCCAACCACATATGCATTATGTTGCCCTAAGCAGAGTGAGAAAATTGTCCGATCTCTTTGTGGTGCATTTGAACGAGAAAGCAATCTCAGTGTCTGAAAAAGTACAGGAAGAAATGGTGAGAATGCAGAATGCAGCACAGATGAAACTGTCATATGAACCAGTTTATAACGGTTTGAACTCATTCACAGTTGGCTTTTTGAATGTGAGATCTCTATGTAAGCATATTGAAGATGTGCAGTGTGATCCAAATTTGACATCATTAGATATCTTATGCCTTGCTGAAACATGGTTGCTTGAAAGAGACAACATGGCAAGATTTCAAATTCCAGGATATGAAATGTACAGGAAAGATTGAACTGCTGTTGGTGATACAAGACCCCATAGAGGATTAGTGATGTATGTCAAAACAGATATTGATGTATCAGATGTAGTGAGGTACACTGACAAAGACTTTGAATTCTTGAAGGTGTCTGTAAGAGGACAAGAATCACTGACTGATGTTGCAGTACTGTACAGCAGTCCAACTTGTAATTTCCAAAAACTGCAAAAGGACCTGACAGATAAGCTACTGCCAGTGTTTCGAGCCGATGGGGATTTGATCATTCTTGGAGACTTCAACATTAATTTATGGAAGGACAGTAGTGACGATTACACCACCAAACAAGTTGATTATCTGACTTTCATGAATGAAACATTCAGGACGAAACAGATCGTCACAAAGAACATATTCAAGTGGATCCATGATTGATCACATCTTCACAAATGTTAGACAGGCCAGAGGTGAAGTTATTCCTACTGTGTTTTCAGATCATGATTTTGTATATATGAAGAGATTTTTGGATATATTTTGTTTGTCTGGTTGATTTGTTTGTGAAATAAATGTTAGCTCTTTCACGAGCCTCGATTCAGTATACAAAAAAATTTCTACCCCCGCTAATTTCGGTCCCCTTGTATTTTATACCTCTCCCCCCCCCCCCCCCCCCCCTTCCCACACCTCCTCCCCCCAAGCCCTCTCCCTCCCACACTTCTCCCTACTCTCAAATGTTGTGGTTGTGTGCTTCCCCTTCTCTCCCCATCTTGTCTTCCGCTCCCTCTTTTTGTATATTTTGTTTGTCTGGTTGATTTGTTTGTGAAATAAATGTTAGCTCTTTCACGAGCCTCGATTCAGTATACAAAAAAAGATGAATTGATTTCTGACTTTCGCTCAGATCATGATTATATGTATATGAAAATACATAGACACAGAAGGATACCTTGAAATTACATGTACGTGTATCATGATCCAGCTATTTTCCTGACCATTACCCATTAAACTTTGTATGACACTATTTCTATAGTGAAGAATAGTTTTAAAAAAACAAGGCAACAGATCAGCTTAATGTATTCATCTCAAAAACAGACACTTATTTCCGTTCTAAAGCATCTGTATATGTGTATGAAAGTACCCAGAATTAACATTGTGGGGGAGCCGAATGTCAAATTCTGACAATGCATGTATAATTGTCACGACATTTCAACACTTTTTCAATGTTTCTTGCACACCTTCATTTTGAATATAAATTATAAATTGTTATATATTTTGTATTCATTTGACATGTATAAATATCATGAAACATTTACTCCTACTCAATTCTATTTCTGCAATATTGTTGCAAAGCTTAAAGATGCATCGTCACGTTTGCAGTCGTAGTTTCTGGCAGTCAGGTAACATTTTTCTCAATGATTAGCATGCATATGAAATGTCCATATACATTTTCCCTATAACTTTCATGACAAGGATTCCCCGCAATTTCTTCTGACGTCACTTAAATATGCACTTGCGACGTTTTGTGGGCATGTTCACTGGGACAAGATGTGGGACAGGACAAGATGTTCACTGGGACAAGATGTGGGGGTGGGTGACTTTGAAAGCGAATTACACCCGTTTCCTTTTATCTACACAACTATATTTCTGCAACATTGTTGCAAAGTGTGACATTGTATCAATTGTAAAACAAGGACAAGTATAAGGATTAAGGATACAAGTACCTTAAAATTATTACACAAGGTTGTTGGCTTTTCATTTAAGTCAAATCTAGTACAGACAACTGACCTATTTTAAATTGTCCAGTCAGTTCAGTTGAGTTCTGCTTCCCTGGAAGATCTAGTTTCTTTTTTGTAACGCAGTACTATATCCATTCATTCGCAATGATTTGTTTTCCATGTTCACGCTGGATGGGATCATCAGGTTGTACGCGAGTTGCTCCTCCCCACACCCAATGTTTGTACAAATCTCCCTCTATTTTGTTCTTTGACTCTGCTCTTGGTATATTATTCCCCCTCCTTCTTCTGTTCCTTTTGTTCTGTTGCATCCTGATCCATTCAGGGTTCCAGCTCTACCAAGAGCCTCGTCTTTGTCTTCTATTTTATATTTGTTTTTTATTTTTTAGCTTCTCTTTATATTAGCTTTGGACTTCGGTTTCCTCTTCTGAATTGCTGCATTTCATGTCCCGTTTCCTTTCTCAGTTGTTCTTTGTGTCATTAGTCTCTGTTTCCATGGTTGGTCTTTGTCTCTGGGGCCTAGTTTGTTCTTCTTACGGCGTTGTTTTCCTGTTACTTTTTTCTTGAATGAGCAGTGCTGCTGAAATGCTTACAGTATTGATTTTGTTTAAGAGGGATGATTTTGGTGTTATTCTCCTGAGTGCTCACTCAGTTGTTTCTCCTTACTGGTATTTTTGTCCCTTTGTTGTTTTCTATTATATAAAGTTGTGGTCTTTCCCAGAGTGGTATCAATGTCATCTCCTCGATTTTGTTGGCCAGTTCTTCTTCCAGTCTTCGCTGCTCATCATGGTCCTCGTCTTCTTTTCTGCTCAGTTGTTCTCCCTTGTCCTCCTCCTCATTATCATCTACCGTTCTTGCTCTCATCCCTTCCGTCTGTGTAGTTATCATATGGTTTGGGTTAGCGGATTGGACTTGTTCTCTCTCCAGGGGTAGGTCTGCATCATTTCTTTCTGATATACTTGTTCTCTGCCTCTGGAGCTCGGGTGAGTGTGGATGATGGAGGGCGGTTCAACCTTCGACTTCATTGCATGGCCTCTTCCCGTGCTACTACAGTCAAATCCCCTTCATCCTTCTCTTTATCTCCTGGTGAGCACCCAGCTCCCATCGTGCTTCCTCATCCTTCGTCATCGTCATTCCTTCTCTTGCCACTTGCTGTCTGATCCTAGTTTAAATTATTTTCTACTAGTGGGGTCACCCATGGGAATCTCACGGGCATGGAGGTGTATCGTTGCGATTGGTGCAGCCGTTTTTGCGGTAACGTTCAGCGGGAGTCCAAACCTGAAAATGCTGGAGACCAAAGCTGAAATTGGAAAAACAATATCGCCTATTTTACTCCTGGGGGTCCCAGGATTACCCACCCAAAATTTCGTTGCGATCGGTTCAGCCGTTTTTGTGGTACCTGGGAACGGACGGACAGACAGACAGATGGACAGACATTTGGTGAATTATAGTAAGATTCTATCTTTTTTAGATATTTGTGGGTCGTCGATGCCACTCTTTCATATTTGTAGAATGGGATCATTTCTGTTCTGTCAGCCAATTTTGTTGACTTTAGTTGTTCCAATCATGTTTCCCTTCCCTTTTATCCCACAAACTTCATGCATGGAATGCAGTTTGCGATAAAAGATTATTTATTATTCCTCCAACGTCCAACCTTCCTTATTTGAGCCTCTTATCTGGAGCTATACCTTTTGTGGTTGTGGGGCAGGTGGCACCTTCACTTCTCGATTCGGTGCAGATCTCTGCTTTACTCATTGTGTGTGTTTTTGTGTCAATTGTGACGTTGTTACGTAGAACTGATGACGTCTCCTTATTAACGATGCCAAAGATTATCGATTTCTGATTGGCAGAGGGCTTCGAGGCACCAGTTGGGCTCTTAGCATGGAATCCTCGAAAGAAGCGTAGATCACAAATCTGTGACATTTTGGCTTGAATTGCACTTATAAATATGGGATAGAAGTCAATTTAGCTCACAATCTGGGTCACTTGTATTATTTCACTCAACTGTCATGAATATACTCGCTAAAAATGTTTAATTTGTCACTTTATTATCCGTCCGCAAGGTGGCGCCAGAGGCCCAGCTGTATTGGGAGTACACGTTCTTTGTACAAAATGTCCTGCAGGAATATTACAGGTGAGCATCACAAACTGTTATAAATATTTTTTTCAACTATAACAGTTTAAAACTACCCATTGGATTTATAAGGATAACTATAGTTTTTCCTCTACAATACCAATAATCCCAAAAGTTATTGACATATTGTTCACTTATTATTATTAGGGTATTGTTTATGAACCATTCATACAGGATCTTATCAAGAAAATCTGATTGGACGTGATCATACAAAATAATTGCTCTATAATTCCTTCTATCTGACATCTCATAAGATTCTTATAGGACATTTCGGTAAGTAGCCTACCATATTTGGAAAAGACACTTGTACTTTGTTGTACAAACGCTGGAAGCACACAGACAATTTCCATACCAATGTTAAATATGTCCATTTCCATGTGGGTTTGGAATTTTGGAGCCACGTGAAACGGACTTACATTACTCACAATAAGTTAGGGATATTGTGGGAGTGAGTTTATTTTTTTTATAGGGGTTAGGGTTAGGGTATTGAAATCAAGAATGCTGTGTTTTTTAACGTTCATTAATAACCATAGAATTAGGACCAACAACTTTTTTCAACATATTTAATACACAAAATCAACCACACCGAAGAACCTGCCAATATCACTAACTTATTGTGAGTGGTGTATTCTCGTGAGCACTTTGAAGTCATTGAGGATATTGATGGTTTATATAAGAGATGGAATATGCAGGATTGTGCACATTTGTCTTTTGTGGTTCTCTACATGCTCCATGAGTCATGCGAACGTTCTGTACAACTTGGTCAGTGGTGGAGCAGGATGGTGAGAGGTAAGAAGTG
>NC_136268.1:111112964-111195464 GCF_964187855.1 Myxine glutinosa | reverse complement strand
ATTTAATTAGAATTTATCTGTATACTCCCCTCCATTCTCCACCCAAATTTGAATTTTTCTCCATGTTCTTCTGGACATCTTCTTCCATGTTGAGGGTTGGAAGTCATAAAAGCAGCCCCTGACAGCTGTTTTGAGGTCTTCAACTGTTGTTAGGTGGAGATGAGAAATTTCCTCTTTCACAATGCCCCAAAGCAAGTTGTCACATATTGTTAAGTTCAGACTTCGAGGAGGCCACACTATCTCAGATTCACGTCCAATCCATCATCCACTAAATTTGTCATTGAGATATTCTCTAACTGTGAGAGCATAATGTTCTGGTGCACCATCTTGTTTCAGGATAGCTGTTGCCTCGAGACCTCTCTCACACAGTTGTGGAACAAACCACGTCTGAAGCATGTTCAAACAAGCAGTGTGATTGACACTTGTATCGAAAAATATGGCCCTATCAAGTGATCTTCTGAAATTGCTGCCCACATCATGACATGAGGAGGATGCTGTTCAATTCCCTCATAAAAATGAGGATTTTCTTTGCACCAAAAATAAACATTCCTGGATCGATTGTTGAGGCAAATAGCACACTCATCCGAAAAAATTACGCTTCGTCTTGATTTAATGGTGGGAAATCACTGCAGAAGAGCCTCACAAGCGACCTCACGAGTGCCAAGTCTCTATCGCATTGCTCATTAACACATCCTGGAAGCTGTACCTGGAAGAAAAATAAAGCAAATAGGTAACGGAGGACACACTATTATGCAGAGGGACATTGTGGCTGCCCTGTACAGATACATTCAAAGTACACCTCCCCAATGCCAAATAAAGAAATAACATCCTCCAGCACGGCATTGCCGGGGCGCCTCTCGTGCCGGCGATACCGCTGTGCAAACATAGAGGGTATTGGGAGGGAGTGGTGTACAATAATTGATTCATTAATTGCGTAATTAAAATCATTAAATAATCGTAAAAAAATTTCTTAATCAATTGGCTAATAACATGATAGTGATGCCCAGTCTCCTCGGGCAATAATGGTATTCTCCTTTCTATGGCTGGTACACACGGGTAACTGTGTGGTATAGACGGGGTTCGCCACTCCTCTCCATCTAGCATACCTCAACCACCAGTGTTTCATCCGAATCTGTAACTTTTTTTAAATTAATGAAATTCAAATTTAAATTCAAATTTAAATTCAGTGACCAGATATGCAAATCCTCTTAAAATTTCAAGTCAATCGGATGAAAATTGAGAATTTTATAAATTTGGCCGATGTTGGCCTTTTGGCCTATGTTGACCTTTTGGCCTATGTTAACCTTTTGGCCTATGTTGACCTAAATATAATTGGTGATTGAATTCAGTGACCAGATATGCAAATCTTTTTCAAATTTCAACTCAATCAGATGAAAATTGAGGATTTTAGAAATGTGACAAGGTTGGTGACGTTTTGCCTATGTTGACCTATTGACCTTTTGACCCTAAAAGCAATAGGCTTCTTGTTTATGACCAACTCTACCATTTGGCGAAGTTTCGTGAAGATCGGTTGAAAATTGTGAACTGTAGGCGACTGACATACAGACAGACAGACAACCAGACAGAATAACGCACAAGACCAACCAATATACTTGAAATATACGATATGATTTTCGCAAGTAACAAGAAACCGGAGTGAAAACCGAGTACTCCCTTACAGCGTGCATCATCGCCGGGCCCCCTTCGGTGCCAGGTGATGACGTCATGCAGCGCCCGGAGATGTAATAGGAAAGGAGCGGTGTACAAAAACAAGAAAGACATCATGCAGAGCACGATACCTGCAAAATCCACTCCTCCCCAAAATACAAAGTTGCCATGGATACATCATATTGTCCATTTCACTAAGATTAAAATTGACGATCTTAATCAAAGCTTGGGTCAATCGGATTAAAATTGATGATTTTTCAGATGAAAATTAATATTAGAAGTTTGACCTTGAGTTCACCTTTGACCTTTTGACCTCAAAAATAGTTGGTTTCCCAATTCACTGATGCACTATGTAATTGCTGTTTAATGTTCAAGTTAATAGGATGAAAAGTGATGATTTTTCAGATGGAAATTAATGATTTTTGAAGTTTGACCTTGAGTTTACCTTTGACCTTTTGACCTCAATGACTGACTCATTGGCTGACTCCCTCACTCACTCACTACCTCACTCACTCTCTCACTGACTCACTCACTCACTGACTCAGGGTCACTTACTCAGGGATTAGTTCAGGTGAGATTAAAAACGAAGAAAGCCTGCACATGACCGTATTCACCCAATTGTTTTTCATTCCCCCCAAAATGCTTAGAAAATTTGGGCTGGAATTTATTTCATATTTTGACGTGATATGATCTGTATTTTCAACGAAATAATTATCTATTTATCCTCCTTCATGAGAGATTTTCAAATCATTGCAACCGAGAAGACCAACAACATTAGACAGCAAATCATTACTCCACCATGGCGTAGCGTTGCGTGTTCAATTGAGATCCTAATTAATAATGCAAAAGTGCAAAACGAATTGGTGAAATCGTGCATACACTGTTGTAGTTTAAAATTTCCTCTTCCAGAAAACATTAACACCACAGTTCTGTTGTACACGAGTAATTATTGCTGTGAACAATCGAATAAATGTGCTGATGCACAATGCAAATCCTACACTGACTACATATAATGCAAATCCTATTGAAACATAGCAATGATCTTAATCTTTCAACACCAATCAGGAGTGAGATTACATACATCCTCACCAAGATGTTGGTTGTACCTTTAATCCAATATGGCAGTGATTTGAGGTTGAGGCGGAGACTTGACGGCTTGAGGAAGAATCTTCAATACAAATACCTACGGTTCTGGCCCGGGGGTAAAATGCGGCATAGGTTACCATAGTTGTTTCATACTGCATGTGAGGTACGGTAGTGTAATGTAATTCCTGTAATTAATAAAAAGTGTCGGCACGTGTTTAGAAAGATCTAGTCGCCCCGCCCAAGTGTCTGTATTTACACCCCATATTTCCCCTATTCCTGCATTCCTGAACCTTCCCCGTTGTAATATATCCTTATGTGGTCTTTCTCCTTGAGTTTGCGGCCTACAAGCACAGATTGTGAGGTCAGCCTGAGAACAGGAGATACACCACAGTGAAGGCCACATTTGGATATCTGATATCTCAAGGCCAATGACTGGCTCCTTTTACGTGGGGTCCTAAATCATCTTAGTGGACTAACTGTAGGGTTTTAGGGGTATTAAGGGTTTATGGGTATTAAGGGTCTTGGGGTTATAAAGGGTCAAAGGGGTCTTATAGGTTAAAAGGGTTTTAGGGGTCTAAAGGGTCTTTGGGTTACAAAAGATCTTAGGAGTTTTGAGGGCTCTTAGGGGTCTAGAGGGTCTTATGTTTATAGAGAGCCTTTGGAGTACTAAGGGTGTTAGGGGTTTAAAGTGCCTTAGGGGTCAAGGGGGTCTTAGGGTATGAAGACTTTTAGGTGTCTAAAGGGTCTTAAGTGTATTAAGATATTTGATTATTGAGGGTATTAGGGGTCTTAAAGGGTATTGGGGGGTCATAAGGGTATTTGGGGTATTAGAGATCTTAAAGGGTATTGGGGGATCTTCAAGGGTCTTAGGAGTCTAAGGGGTCTTTGGGTTTAAACGGTTTGGAGGATTTTAGGGGTCTTAAAACGTTCTATGGGTATTTCAGTCTTGTGGATCTTAAGGGTATTATGGGTATTGGGAGTCTTAGGTGTCTTAAAGGGTCTAGGGCATCTTAAACGTCTTCAAGGTCTCAAAGCGACTTGGGGACCATGGGGATCTTAAGTCGTCTTGAAGAGTTTAAAGTGTCTTAGAGGTGTTAAGGGTCTGTTGGTGTTATGGGTCTTAGGGATGTTGAGGGCCTTAGGGGGTCTTGGTGTTATAAAGGGTCTTAAGGGCATTGGAGGACTTGCGGTTCTAAACGGTCTTTGGGTATTAAGGGATATTCGGAGTGTCAAGTGGTCTAAAGGTATAGAGGGATCTGGAACTGAAACGCACGGATGCATGCACGGACCCACGGACGGACGCACACACAGCTCCTTTTATAGTATATATTTGTTACAGTTGTGATCGCCTTTTTACAGCATGTTCTTCTTCTCCCCTCCTCCATTTTTCTTGTAATAAATCTTTGCATGTAAATGGGAACTTGTGTGTAGTCATTGGGAGCTGTGACAAACCCATTCATGTATTCTCCTCCACTGCTTGACTTTTGGTTCTGTTTACATATAGGTCTGATGGATAGGTCTATACTACATATACTACATATAGGTCTGATGGATAGGCTTGAACATAGACTGGAGATGGAGGCATCAGGAATACATGGAGAAATATATACAATATGGATACCACAATATGGAGTGGAGGCTTTAGGCATAGGTTGAGAGATGGACTTGAGATGAAGGCTTTTTGTATACAGAGTCAAGGCTCATGGAAGAGCGAGAACACAGAACGGATCAGAACAGAACATGACAAAGGAACAGCGGAAAGAGAAGTGGGAAATGCCAACAGCAGGGCCGACGGAGAAAATGGACCAGAGACAGACAAACAAGGATTGCGGGTAACGATGAGGGGTAAAGGAGAATGCATGTGGTGGACAAGATGGACAGAGAAGATTGGACATGACAAAGGAACAAGATGGATTTGGGGGGGGGGGGGGGGAGGTTGGGGTTAATGGGTGTACAAAGAATCATGGTTTTGGTTGTGGGATGATCTGAGATGGTGGTGAACAGCTGTCTTGAAGACCTGGAGGGAGGGATGAGATTGAAGAGCGTATGGAAGTCGGTTCCACGGGTGGGAAAAAAGAGGAACAGATGAGTGGAGGTGAGCAGTGATTCTGGATTTTGGGAGTTTTACTAAAATGGATTAAGCGATGGCAAAAATATAGCCCCACAGACTCAGGTTCATCGTGGGCTTGAGGGAGAGAACTGAGGGAGAGGTATTTTTGTTGTTGTTTTGTATACACTAGTACACCCACTCCCTATGGGAGTGCCAAGAAGGGTCATGTTATTATGCTCTCTGAGGTACTGTATGTAGATTATAGTAGATCTAGGCTATGATCTGTCAGCCTGTGGTGGACGTGATAAGCATATACTGCCTCACGGATGTCGGGATTCCTCCAAATTTCTTTCTGTTTGGTGTTAAAAAGCAGTAGCCACTATTTTAAGAGGTAATCATAAGTGTTTGTGAGTTATAATATTTTTTACTTCCGGTAGGTGCGCGCCCCACAATACGCCATGATAAGCTATTTATACACGTTAACACAGCGTTTGTCCAAGGAGGAAAAGCTCCTTGGAGAGGGTGGTATTATTACTATTAGTGTTAATATTGCTTGGTAATAACATTAATATTATGCTTTTATCATTGTTCGTGTTATTACACTCGCCAGAGGAGAGGGTATTGCATTTCAGTCTGTTTGTTACTTGCCAGAATCGATTCCGGCAAGTATGTTGGTTGGTTGGTTTGTCTATTTGTCTGTCTGTCTGTTTGTGCGCAGTACTACGTCTACATCATTGCACATAGAATCGCCATACTTTACACACATATTTGTCTTGCCCTGGAATAGACTGTGCCCAATTTTTAACTCTCTAGGCCCAAGGCCTCCATTATGACGTTGTAGCGGTTGCCGCTGAACATACACAATCGCCTTACACCGGCCGAGGACGCAACCATGGAGCGATCGCTGTGCCGGGCTTGCCCAGACCGCCCGGAGACGCTCAGTCTCGCCTTTCCCGGGCATGCCCGGACTCGCCTTTCCCGGGCTCGCCCGGCCCGTCCGGCGACACCCAGTCTTGCCGTTCCCGGGCATGTCCAGGCACGCCCGGCCCGTCCGGCGACACCCAGTCTCGCCGTTCCCGGGCATGTCCAGACTCGCCCAGGTCTCCCGGACACGCCCAGTCGCGACTTTTAAGGGCAAACGCTCCGGCATGAGATATTCGAGTGCTTGTATATAATGCTGCCCGATAAACGGGCTTTTCAGTTTACCCGAGTTGATTTGATGGAATAAAGAAACTCGGACGAATTCCAGCTTTTTGTCGCGTCCATTCTTTCGATTTGAGTTGGAGCATAGCTCCTTCATTGGTGACCTACCGACATGGACACGGCAGTTGCCCTCAAACTGCCTACCTTCTGGGAGGCTCACGCGGCGGTTTGCTTCGCCCAGGCGGACTCCCAGTTCGCCCTGCGAGGCATCACCGCCGACGACACCCGCTTCCATCATGTGGTAGCAGCACTCGGCTCAGCCACCGCGGCCCGCGCCCTCAGCCTCCTCCAGCACCCGCCAGCCGCTGACAAGTACGGCGCGATCAAGAAGCTCCTCCTCGATGCTTTCGCGCTCTCATCGGCGGAACGCGCACGGCGCCTGCTCGACCTGCCCGAGCTCGGCGACGCGCGCCCGCCCGAGCGAATGGATTACATGCTCTCGTTGCTCGGGGAGCACGCCCCGGATTTTCTTTTTCAAGAGCTGTCCTCCATCAGCTGCCTAACCAGGTACGCCTCGCCCTGGCAAGCATGCAGATCACGGATCCCCGCGCCCTCGCCAGGGAAGCCGACAAGATCTCCTCGGCAGGCCAACGCATCGGGGCAGCGACCTGGAGCCCGCCGCCGTCCGAAGCAACGCCCATGGCGCCCGAGCACCTGGCACGGTCGACGGCCGAACTGCCGGCGCAATTGGCGGCCGCTACGCCGCGCCGACCACCTCCAACACGACGACCGGGGCCTCCACCTGACCAGGCGTGGTGTTACTACCATGCCAGGTTCGGACAAAAGGCCCGGACATGCCGACCCCCGTGCACTTTCGGCAAGTCGGGAAACGGCCGGGCCGGCATTCAATACCAGCCATGAGTGCCGGCCACACGGGCAACTTACTTTTTATCAGGGACAAAGCGTCCGGACGGCGCTTCCTATGTGACACCGGCGCCCAACTGAGTGTCATACCCGCCTCCGATCAGGACAGGCAGTCCGTGGTTTGCGGCCCCTCCTTGGTGGCGGCCAACGGATCGGCCATCCGCACCTTCGGCCCGCGCAACGTCACCCTCTGCTTCGGCAGCCAGCGCTTTCATTGGACTTTTGTGACCGCAAGCATGCCCATGGCTCTGCTGGGCGCCGACTTCCTCTGCGCACACGGGCTGCTGATTGACGTCAAACGGCGTCGCCTCGTCAACGCCGAGACCTTCAGCTCCCTGGCATGCACGTTGAGCAGCTCCGTGCCGACCGAGCTAGCATGCGCCCTCCCGGCGGCGAATGAGTTTGCTTGCCTGCTCGCGGAGTTCCCGGCCCTCACGCGGCCGACGTTTTCGGCCGTCGCGGTACGACATGGTATCGAGCACCACATACCAACCACCATCCCGCCGGTCTACGCCAGAGCCCGCCGCCTCGACCCAGCCAAGCTCGCCATGGCCAAAGCCGAGTTCGACGCTTTGGAACACCTCGGCATCGTGCGGCGCTCCGATAGCGCGTGGGCTTCGCCACTACACATCGTACCGAAGCCGGGGGGCGGCTGGCGCCCATGTGGCGACTACCGCCGCCTTAACAAAGTTACCACCCCCGACAGGTATCCGATCCCGCACATTCAAGACTTCTCCGCCCGTTTGGCAGGACGGGTCATTTTTTCGAAGATCGATTTGATACGGGGATACCACCAGGTACCTGTCAGGCCGGCCGACGTCCCCAAAACGGCCGTCATCACGCCGTTCGGCTTATTCGAATTCCTTCGAATGCCATTCGGCCTCAAGAACATGGCTCAGGCGTTCCAGCGCTTGATGGACGGTGTGCTGCGCGACCTGCCGTTCCTCTTCGTCTACCTGGACGACATCCTCGTCGCCAGCGCGTCCTGGGCCGAGCACCTCCTCCACCTCCGAACACTGTTCGGGCGCCTCAGCGAGCACGGCCTAATCGTCAACCCGGCCAAATGCCACTTCGGCACGACGGCCGTTGATTTTTTGGGCCACCACATCACCAAGAACGGGGCCGTGCCACTGCCTACCAAGGTCGAGGCCATCACCGCGTTTCCGCGTCCCCGCTCCATCAAGACCCTGCAGGAGTTCCTCGGAATGGTGAATTTCTATCACCGCTTCGTGCCCCGCGCTGCTCAGCTCATGCGGCCCCTCTATGAAGCCTTCCGGGGCAAGCCGGCCAAACACGACGTCGTCTGGTCCGCAGCCATGAACGCGGCATTTACAAGCTCAAAGCGGGCCCTCGCCGACGCAACACTGCTCGCTCACCCGGTGCTCAACGCTCCCATCGCCCTCACCACGGATGCCTCCAACTACGCGGTGGGCACCGTACATGAGCAATGGGTGAACGGGGTTTGGCAGCCACTCGCTTTTTTCAGCCGGCAACTCCGGCGGAACGAGCTCAAATATAGCACGTTTGACCGCGAGCACCTCGGTCTACACCTGGCCGATCGCCATTTCCGCCACCTCCTGGAGGGCCGACCCTTCACGGCTTTCGTCGACAACCAGCCGTTGGTTTACGCAATGGCCAAAGTCATCGAGCCGTGGTCGGCCCGCTAGCAGCGCCACCTCTCCGCCGTGTCGGAGTTTACCACGGACATCCGGCACGTCGCCGGCAAAGACAACACCGTGGCCGACTGTCTTTCTCGGGCCAGCGCGAATGCGGTCCACCTCGGCGTGGACTTTGTGCTTATGGCGGCTGACCAGACCACCGACGTCACGGTGCAAGCCCTCCGGGCGGCGGACACGGGCCTCCGCCTGGCCGACGTCCCCTTCGCGGACACTGTCCTGCTCTGCGACGTCTCCCAAGGCCAGCCTCGCCCCATCCTGCCCGTTACCTGGCAACGCCGCATCTTCGCCTCCCTCCACGGCCTTTCCCACCTGGGCCGGAAAACTTCCCAGAAGCTGGTGTCGGCGCGATTCGTCTGGCACGGCCTTCGACGGGATGTCCGCGATTGGACCAGCACCTGCATGGCCTGCCAACAGGCCAAGGTCCAGCGACACACTCAGGCCCCGCTGGCACCTTTCACCGTGCCCGAACGGCGTTTCGACCACGTCAACGTGGACCTGGTGGGCCCCTCCCCCCATCACGGGGTTTCACACACCTGCTCACCATGGTGGACAGGACCACCAGATGGCCGGAGGCCGTTCCCCTCGTCTCCACCACCACCGCCGACGTGGCGCAGGCTTTCATCGCCACCTGGGTCGCCCGTTTTGGCGCACCGGCGGACATCTCTTCGGACCGCGGGCCGCAGTTCACCTCCGAGCTGTGGGGCACGGTCGCCCGCAACCTGGGGGTCAGGCTCCACCATACCACGGCCTACCACCCCCAAGCCAACGGGTTGTGTGAGCGGTTCCACCGTTCCATGAAGGCCGCGCTCATGGCCGGCCTTCAGGACGGCGGCTGGACCGACCGGCTACCGTGGGTCCTTTTGGGCCTCCGCACGGCCCCCAAGGAGGACCTCCGGGCGTCAACCGCCGAGCTGGTCTACGGCCAGCCGCTACACATCCCGGGCGAATTCGTGCCCGACGCTACCAGTCCCTGGTCCGCAGCTCGCCAGCGCTCGGACCTCCAGGAGACCGCCCGACGGTTTGCCCCCGTGCCAACGTCCCACCACGGTGACCCCCAGTCCTACGTCCCCCCAGCGCTTCGCACACCGGAGTACGTTTTTGTGTGTCATGACTCATGACACACACCGGGGCCCACTCAGGCTGCCGTACGACGGACCCTTCCGGGTCCTGCGACGGGACGACAAGTCCTTCGTCATCGACGTCGGGGGCAGGTCGGACCGGATTTCGGTGGACCGCCTCAAGCCGGCACACGTGGACATCGACCAACCACCTCGGTTGGCCCTTCCTCCGCGGCGAGGCCGCCCCCCGTCCACGGTGCCTCCCGCTCGACCATCCACCCCCACACCGGACCCCCCCCCCCCCACGACCCTCCGGGGGTCGCTTCGGCCGGGTCATCAGGACTCCCCTTAAATTGACCCTGCCGGTGCAAGTCGATTCTGGGGGGGCGTGTGTAGCGGTTGCCGCTGAACATACACAATCGCCTTACACCGGCCGAGGACAACCACGGAGCGATCGCTGTGCCGGGCTCGCCCAGACCGCCCGGAGACGCTCAGTCTCGCCTTTCCCGGGCATGCCCGGACTCGCCTTTCCCGGGCTCGCCCGGCCCGTCCGGCGACACCCAGTCTCGCCGTTCCCGGGCATGTCCAGGCACGCCCGGCCCGTCCGGCGACACCCAGTCTCGCCGTTCCCGGGCATGTCCAGACTCGCCCAGGTCTCCCGGACATGCCCAGTCGCGCCTTTTAAGGGCAAACGCTCCGGCATGAGATATTCGAGTGCTTGTATATAATGCTGCCCGATAAACGGGCTTTTCAGTTTACCCGAGTTGATTTGATGGAATAAAGAAACTCGGACGAATTCCAGCTTTTTGTCGCATCCATTCTTTCGATTCGAGTTGGAGCACAGCTCCTTCAACGTCATAATTCTACAAGTACAAAACTTCATCCAATCGAGATGCAATTTCTTGAGCATCATGTCGGCATAAATGGATGGAGAAAAAAATAGTAATGATGACGTCATCGGTCACGTGGTTCGGCCGCCATCTTGGAAAAACCGAAAAACTTTGCACCTCGATATCTCCGAAAGTGCTGAATAGAAAAAATGGAGACATGGCTCATTGTAAAGAACTCTCCATGGGGAATAAAATATGTTAATGATGATGTCATAGGTGCCTCCATTATTATGTCATAATTCTACAAGCATAGAAGTTCATCCGATCAAGATGAAATTTGTTGAGCGTCATCTCGGGATAAATTGGTGGTGAAAAAAATAATGATGACGTCATCAGTTACGTGGTTAGGCCGCCATCTTGGAAAAACCGAAAAACTTTGCACCTCTACATCTCCGAAAGTGCAGAATAGAAAAAAATGAGACATGGCTCATTGTAAAGAACTCTCCATGGGGAATAAAATATGTTAATGATGTCATAGGTGCCTCCATTATGACGTCATAAATGAACAAGTACAAAACTTCATCCGATCAAGATGAAATTTCTTGAGCATAATCTAGGAATAAATTACTTTAGAAAAAAAAGAAATAATGACGACGTCATCGGTCACGTGGTTCGGCCGCCATATTTGTTTTAACATAAAAGCCTTAAAAACTACTGAAAATACATCCTGGTGAGGGTTTGCAATCTCTGATTGCTCTTTTTCTTGTTACTTTTGTTGTTAGGAGCGGCCTTGGAAAAACACCATTATTAGCTATCTTAACACAGATATACACCTTAATATGGATTTCACCCAAGGTGGAAGCCTCCCCTTAGGGAGTGGGGCAAATTATTTTGCTCCAGCCTTCATCATGTGACCCTTAGTCCTCCTGTCAGATTTGGTTGAGATTGTATAATTAATGACCGAATGCATCACAGTCAGACAGCCGGACACCAGAAGAGGAACAAATGAGTGGATTTGAGCAGTGAGATTGGATTTAGGTAGTTTCACCAGCAGGGGGTTGATGGTGGACCATGTGTGCCCTACAGAAACCAGTGGGGGAGGGGGAGTTTGTCTGCTATGGCGAAGTGATAGGCCCATTGACTCGGCTTCATTGTGGGAGATTCCAATAATCTTGAAGGCATTGGTTTCCATGGTGTCTGAGCTGAGCAAGGTGTAAAGCAGGGGTACCACTCCATAGGGAAGAGCAGTGCTCCATCAAGCTGTTGATGAAAGTCTTGTAGGTGGATAGGAGTTTAGGTGTTCCAAGGAAAGACTTTGCCATCTTTGAAATGCGGTTTGCCCAAGAAAGATAATGGCTGATAGTGATCTTGAGGTATAGATTTGGAGGATAAGCCTGTAGGGTAGGTTTAGGGACAGGCCTGAGGCATTGACCCGAGGGATATGCTTGAGATAGAGCATTGAGCTAGAGGCTTGCCATGCATGTTGATCGAGCACATGCGCAAAGCTAACATGCATTCAGCTACAGTGCACAGGTTGAGTCTGGGATACCTGATGAATGTTTTGTAAATCATGCATTACTAAGTATGAGTCGTAAGACATCAAATACATCACAAATCTGACTTTTGAACCTTATTTGTGGTTGGAGGTCAGCATAGGGGTATTGGGAGGGCAGCATGTTCAAGCACACATGTTCAAGCTCTTCCATGGACATGAATAAACTTTGTACAAAAAGCCGGCAAAGGGTATCGAATCCCACCTGCCCCAACGTCTGTTCCTGTCCCCAATTCCCACCCACAAACACACCTCCAATGGGCGACTGAGACCCCAGAGCTGTTTCTGGTTTTCCAAGCGAACAGAGACACCTGTTTGAACCTGGATTTAAATGAACACATTCTTCTTGATATTATATTTTGTGCCACCTGTTAGTTCCTCGTCCACCTGTTAGTTCCACCTGTTAGTTCCCTGTATAAATCTCGTCGTTTGTACTTGCAGTTTATATACAGTACTCCTTACTTCTTTCATAAGCATCATTTAACGCATCAAATTCATCTGTCAATATTGTTGTGATTAAGCAGAAAAAGGAATCTATTCTGTAGAATTAATTTGCTGCTTAATTAATAATTGCTTAATTAATTGCTTAATTAATTACTTAATTAATTACTTAATTTACTTAATTAATTACTTAATTAGTTACTAAATTAATTATTTAATATTACTTAATTAATTAATTGCTTAATTAATTGTTTAATTAATAATTGCTGCTTAATAATATAATTAATTTGTTTATATATATTGTTGCGGATCTCAACGTCGGCCCCTTTTCCCCTTACCAAGGGGGAATTAATCCCCTTGTCTTCGACTGGCCGACGTGAGTCCTGAAGCTGCCAAGCTCCCTCCAGAGAGGCAGGTTAGCAACCTCGTTCGAGACCGCGGACAAGATGTTAATTTGCCGAGCGGATTAGCAGCCGCGGCTCGAACCATTAACAAGAACTAGACCCAATTCTTAGTCGTTGGCCAAATCGTGCCACAGGTACTCAATGATGGAAAAGACAAGGACGAACGGATGTGAAGAAAAGAAGGCAAGGTAGGAAGAACAGGATTTATTACTAACTATTATGTACAAGACCAAAGAAACCAAGGAAGAAGGAAAAATACGAAAATAAAGACAGAAGAGGCAGACACAGTGCAAATATTAACTTATCTATACAGGCTTAACTTATACCCAGGACAACACGGACAAACAGACGACAGACAGACTTACACGGGGATGATGACAGGAATGGCAGGAGGTGGATAGCTGGACGGATGCGAAGGTGGGACGACAGGGCGGTAAGGATGCGGGTCCGGTTGGTGCGATCGCGCGGCTCGAGGTGAGCAGCCGCCGACCCTCCTCAATCGTATCCGCACAGCGGCGTTGCTTCGTAGCCGCGGCCGAAACCGCTGTCAAAGCTCAAAGCTGCGGTGGTCAAAACGGCGGTGGTCTCAAAGCTGCGGTGGTCTCAAAGCTGCGGTGGTCTCAAAGCTCATGTGTGTTTCATCTGCCGCATCTCCCGCATCTCCCGCATCTGACTCATCTGGACTCAGGTGGGGGCTCCGCGTGACAGGTTATATAACCACGCCCTAGAATCTTCTTGAACCTCCCCGAGGTTTCTTTCCTCCGCCCTCTCAGGCCAAACCCCTCATGCTTGGTTGGTTGATCAGGGGCTGGCTCACTCCTCCTTCTCATGACGAGGTGGAGACACGCCTTTCTTCTCCGAGCTGACCGCGTGCGTAATGGAGGACGAATGCAGTTGGTAATGCGGTTGGCAATACAATCGGCAATGGAGGTTTTGGGCAATTGAAAAGGGATCTATCTTATTTGATTCGGTGCAATGCAGAGTCAATTAATGGGAGACAGAGCCTTATACTGACATAGAATAAAGAGATAACTATTGAGGGAAGCCTATGATTTGCTACGTGCTTGTTCATGGACGAGCTAAGGTGCACTTATTTCAATTAGCAGCCAATTAAAGGGGAAATGTACATAGGAAATTTTAATACTAAATTTACAAAGTGAAGGTTCTAAAAACCATAACAATATATTAGTGGGGTATCCTTACACATTATGTAAGCAAAAACAAACTGATTCGTTCGTAGGTAAATATGAAATAAATAGAATAAACAGAAGCTTTATGATTATAGGCAAGTATTGCTGATTTGATGCAAGATATCAATTTAGGTTTAGTTATTTATTAATTTATTTATGCACGCGCTTGCGGATTTTATGTAAATTTTCATTTAAATTTTTATTTCACAGTTTCCACTTATATAAATTACAATTTTCAAATGCTAGATATTGATTGAGGTTTTGCTTTTTGTTTTTTTAAATTTTTATTCTCACCAGAGGAGAGGGTATTGCATTTGAGACCATTTGTCTGTCTGTTTGTCTGTCTTTTTTTTTTTTCTTTTTTTTTTTTGTATACAAGATCGAGGCTCGTGAAGGAGCGAACATTTATCACACAGAAAAACAAACCGACAAACCGACACATAACTGACAAACCGACACATAAAACAAAAAGCATCGGGAGCGGTAGACAAGATGGGGAGAGAGGGGGAAGGACACAAACACAACATTTGAGAGCAGGAACCGAGAGACATGGAGACATCGAGAGAACTGTGGGAGGGAGAGGGCTTTGGGGGGGAGGCATGGGAAAGGGGGTGGGAGAGGCATAAAACATATGGACACTGCCAGGACTACCAGGAAAGAAGTTGGAATTACAAACAAGGTGGATCTGGGGTGAATTAGTGGGGGTAGAAAAGATCAAGGTTTTGGATGGGGGAAGATAAGAGATGGTGGTGAACAGCTGTTTTAAAGACCTGGAGGGAGGAGTGGGATTGAAGGGAGTGTGGGAGTTTCTTCCAGAGGCGGGAGAAAAGAGGAATGAAGGAGTGAAGGTGAGCAGAGAGCCGAGATTTTGGCAGTTTAACCATCAGAGGCTTGCTGGCAGATCTTGTGCGACCTGTAGGAATATTTGGGGGACAGAGCACAGAGAGAGCTGGGGGAGCAAGGCCGGAGAGGAGTCGGTAGAAGACAGAAAGACCACCTACCTGCCTGCGGTGAGTGAGTGAAAGGCCCTCAGAGATAGCTTCATCGCGGGAGATTCCAATGATTCTGAAAGCTTTGGTTTCAACAGCGTGAAGCCGAGCTAGGTGTGAGGCAGGAGCACCAGCCCATAGGGGAGAACAGTATTCCATTGAGCTGCGGATGAAAGCCTTGTATGTGGTGAGGAGCTCAGGTGTGCCAAGGAAGAACTTCACACGACGGATGATGCCCAGTCGGCGACTGGCTTTGGAGGCCAGCTTGGAAATGTGGTTTTCCCAGGAAAGATCATGGCAGATAGTGAGACCCAAAAGCTTGAGCGACAGAACTTCTTGGAGAGGATTGTTGAGAAAGTAGATGGGAGGGTTGTCCAGTCGATCTTTTCGGAGAGACATAGTAAGAGTGTGAGATTTGTCAGGATTGAAAGACATGTTCCACTTGTTTGACCAGTCTGTGATTTTGTCCAGGTCTTCAGAGAGTGAGGAGGCTGCAGACTGCCGATCTGAGGGAAGAGGCATGGAGCGGCAGAGAGTGGAGTCATCAGCAAAGAGATAGAGAGGATTTTCCAGAGAGTCGGAGAGATCATTGATAAAGACAAGAAAAAGCACAGGGCCCAGCACACTGCCTTGGGGAACTCCAGCCTGAACAGGAAGGGGAGATGAGAGAAATCCATTCAGGGCCACACGTTGACTACGACCAGAGAGGAAGTCCGCAAGCCATGCATGGAGATTTCCATGGATACCATAGGAGTAGAGTTTGGTGAGCAGAGCTGGGTGCCAGACCGTATCGAAGGCACGTGATATGTCGAGGGAGACAGCTCTGATTTCCTGTTTGGCATTGAGGACCTCCATCCATTGTTGAGACAGGAGAAGCAGCATGTCCAGAGTAGAGTGACCTGGTCTGAATCCAAATTGATGATCAGAGATCAAGCCATTGGAGAAGAGGAAAGATTTCATATCCGAAGCAATGATGGATTCCATGACTTTGCTGATAATTGGGAGCAGGCTGATTGGTCTGTAGTTAAAAGGATCTGTTTTTGCACTTTTTTTGTGTAAAGCGGTAATGTTTGCTGATTTCCAGGATGCTGGCAGATGACCTTGAGCAAAAGATAGGGTGAAAAGAACAGAGAGAGGGTGAGATAGAGCGGCAGAGCAGGATTTTAGGACCCGTGGGCTGATGCCGTCTGGTCCAGTTGCAGAATCAGAGTCGAGGTTAGACAAAAACTCCTCCACCTTGTCAGGAGAGAAGGACACAGAGTCCAGGAGCAGTTGGGTTCGACTGGGAAAGGTGGGAACAGAGAGAGATGGGTTTGGGACTAAAGATTTTGAGGCAAACACAGAGTTGAGGCATTCGGCTTTGTCGCGTGCGATGTCAACTGTGTGGCCATTTGAGGTAAGGGAGGGGATGGAGGGGGAACAAACACCAGAAACGGATTTGACCAGACGCCACCAGGATTTGGAGGAAGGAGACAGGTTTGAGAGTTCGTTCTTGAGTGAGGAGAGATAGTGCTTCCTGGCACTCCTGAGGGTAGACACACACTTGTTCCGAGCTTGGTGGAAGGAACTGAGATTGCCTTCAGTTGGATTAGCCTTCCAAGAGGCAAAGGCACGTTGTTTCAGGGCAACTGCCTCACCACAAGATTCGGTGTACCATGGACGGGAGGAAGGGTAAGACAACTGAAGACGAGATGGGATAAATCTGTGCATGAGAGAGATCAGTTTGCTTTGGAAGAATTCCCAGGAAGATTTGATGTCAGAGGCAGTGGAGATGGGAGACCAATCCAGACGATTGATGGCTGCTTGAAGCCCGTCCCAGTCGGCCTGAGTGAAATGCCAGACTCTTCGACGCTGAGGAGGCTCTCTGAGAATGGCCAGAGAGATGTCCACTTTGACAAGCACATGATCAGAAGAACCGATTGGAGCAGAAGAAGAGCAGCAGACATTAGCAGGGAAGTTTGTCATAACCAAATCTAGAAGAGAAGAAACTCCATTGGCTGAGATCCGGGTCGGGAAATTGACAGATTGTGTCAATCCCAGTGAGTCACAGAAGTCCTTTGCTGAGGTGCCATGACTGGTGAGAGAGGAACCCACACCCAACCAGGTGGCATGATGACAGTTGAACTCACCACATATGAGGAAGAGAGAGTTGGGATGAGTGGATAGAAGTTGGTCCATGTTGTCAGAGAGTGAAATGTAAATTGAGTCATCACTGTTTGGGGGACGGTACAGAACACATATGAACAAAAGGTGGGAGCGGAGAGGAAGCCGTAGCCATAGGTACTCCTGGGGGTGAGGAGGAGAGAAGGCAGTGCAAGTAGAATGAGGAAGAGAGTTTTTGATAAAGATAGCCACCCCACCACCAGGACGAGGCTCAGGTCTATCATACCGGAAGAGGAAGTAACCAGGAAGAGATATTGAGGAATCAGAGACATCTTGAAGGAGGAAAGTCTCTGTTAAGCAGATCAAGTCTGGATTGTCAGAAGCAACCTGTATGGAGAGATCAGTCAGGTTTGAGCGAAGGCCCCGGATGTTTGAGGTCCATACCGTTAAAGAAGAGAGAGGGGGAGCATCGGGTACAGGATAGGGGAGGGGAGGAGTAGAGTAAGATGAAGGATGAGAGGGGGAGGTAGGGAGAGCAGTTGATAGTGTGTCAGAGATTACAGAAGAGTTCCAAGAAAGGGAAGGATGAGGAGGATGAAAGGTTTGGTGGTGAAGGGATGAGGCAGAGTGAGGGGTTGTTTGAGGGGGGGCATGGGACAGTAGAAGGTTGGGGGGGGTGGAGGCATGAGATAGAAGGGAGACGAGGTGGGGAGGAGGCAACTTTGAGGAGGGGGGAGGAGGGAGAATTTGAGAGGAATGGTATGGGGGGAGATTTGAATGGGAGGAGTTGGGGAAGGAGTTTTGAAGGGGAGGAGTGAGGTGGGAGTTTAGGAGGGGAGGGGCAAGGGGGGAGTTTAGGAGGGGAGTGGCAAGGGGGGAGTCTAGTAGTGGAGGGGCAAGGGGGGAGTTTAGGAGTGTAGGGGCAAGGGGGGGGATTTGGAGGGGAGGGGCAAGGGAGGAGTTTATGAGGGGAAGGGCAAGGGGGGAGTTCAGGAGTGGAGGGGCAAGGGGGGGATTTGGAGGGGAGGGGCAAGGGGGGACTTTAGGAGGGGAAGGGCAGGGGGGGAGTTCAGGAGTGGAGGGGCAAGGGGGGAGTTTAAGAGTGGAGGGGAAAGGGGGGAGTTTAGGAGTGTAGGTGCAAGGGGGGGGATTTGGAGGGGAGGGGCAAGAGGGGAGTTTAGAAAGTGGATGATTAATGAAAGACGAACATTGATAACAAATTGGGTTTGTTGTGATTTTCAAGTTAGCAATCCGATTCAGAACGATGGAGGAGGGATGGAATGAATGTGAATTTAGACCATGTAGTGAGGGAGACGTATAAGATATTGAATTTCTTTTTTTTGACGTGGAATGAGTTGGAGAGGAAATTGAGAAAAGCCTTTTAAATAGGAAGAAAAACAGCGTGTTGTAATATACCACTGAATAAACCACTGAAGGGGAAAGGTTAAACATATTTAAAATAATATTTAAACAGAACCGTGAACAATCTTATATGCACAAAATACCAACGGGGGGAGGGCCGAGAGGGACCACCACGAGTCACGTGAACAGGGCAAAAGGTGGATGGCAAGGAGATAATGGGGGCGGGGCGAAAAGCACCGCGATACACCTGGACAGAAAGTACAGGATGAGACAACGGCACACGTGGAGAAAGGAAAAATAAATGTTTTTTTTTTTTTTTTTTTTTGGGGGGGGGGGGTGGGGTGGGGTGGGGTGGGGATTTAAAACGTTAGACAGAGAGTATTACGTTCGGTGTAGAAGGGAAAAACTGAGAGCCAAGCAAAACACGATGTAGGGGACTTAAGTTAACAAACACCGACAGGGGTACAAGGCCGCACACGAGGCGCAGAACAGGATTAATTAATTACGAGTTACAGGAAATTCAAACCAAATCTAACTATAAACAAACAATAAAGCATGGACGATAAAGTAACGAGTTGAAATTTGACAAACACACGAATGAAAAAATAACCACTTTGGATGCCCGGAGAGAAACCAAGCCCGGAGAGTCTGTCTGTTTGTTTGTCCGCACAGAATAAATATGATTTTCTCTGCAACCGTTGGTCCAATTGACAGGAAATTTTCACCATAGGTGCAACTGCACCTGTATAATTTTAAAATAATTATGTCATCATAGGTTACGTGGTTCGGCCGCCATCTTGGAAAAACCGAAAAACTTTGCACCTCTTTATCTCTGAAAGCGCTGCATATAAAAATTGAGACATGGCTCATTGTAAAGAACTCTCTATGCAGAATAAAATATGTTAATGATGATTTCATAAGTGCCTACATTTTTACGTCATAAATCGACAAGTACAAAAGTTCATCCGATCAAGATGAAATTTGTTGAGCATCATCTCGGGATAAATTAGTGGCGAAAAAAAATAATGATGACACCATCAGTTACGTGGTTCGGCCGCCATATTTGTTTTAACACAAAAGCCTTCAAAAACACTAAAACACGTCCTGGTGAGGGTCTGCAATCTCTGATTGCTCTTTCATGGTTTACATATGCGTTTATGGTTTTTTACATTTTTTTTTGTTTACGGACACTTTCCGACGGTTGTGCGATTTTTCACGGTATACCGGCTTCGATGGCCGCTGGCATGCCAAATTTCAGCCCTCTACGACACATGGAAGGTACCGAACATTAATATCAGTCAGTCAGTGGTTAGAACGAGCTTTATATATTAGAAGATACTTCTTTTTTAATCCTGATTTTTATTTTTATTTTATTATCTAAAATATTATCAATTCGCCTGGAAAGCTGAATCAAATGGGAGAAGCCTCAACAGGATAATTAAATTAATTAATGTTATGCAAATATTAATATAGATACCGTAGTACCGTAGCCTAGTATATAATACACACATAGACACACAAGCCACGTGGACGTGTAATGATTGCCATTACAAACCCGAAATCATGAACAGACGAGACTGAAATTGTGGGGGGGGGGGGGGGGGGGGGGGAGGAAAGCGCGGGAAACAGAGCACGAAGGTGGGATGCATGGAGACGCTCGGTGCACCTCGATCGCTGTTTGCGAAGGGAACATATGTAAGCGATTTGGATCCATCCAGACGGCGGAGCGTGTGTAGGGAAGAGTGCAACATGAATAATTAAGGACGCACTCCAGCGCCTGACAAACTCCGCATCAATAATTCACGGTAATGGGCGCCGAAGCTAGCAGCCCTGCTCCCTAATTGTGTTATTGACGATCACAGGCAATTTGCGCCCGGTCCCTGCAGGATAGAAAATTTAATCAGCCTAATAACTTCGTGTTTTTTTCCGCCATTTTAATATCGTTAATTTGCGGCCAGCGATTATTACATTGACGCTCGCTCTGCCGAGTTCCTGCCTCTAATGGCCGCCCCTCCCTCCCCAGACCCAGTGCCTAATGCACCGGAATGGAGGCACGTAGGCCTATATTAATACATATGGGGGGAGGAGGAAGAATAACTTTTTTAATAAAGGCACCCCGTATCCGGACAGGTACCTGGACATAGGTGCGCAGGGTCCAGGGGTCTCCTTATGGACCTACTGTACCGGACGCCCCGAGCGAGACCTCTGCCGAAGCGCGTGGCTCAATGATGGATCACCAATTGTTCATATGAAATTAAATTCACAACAGCTTGCTAATTAGTTTCACATCACCAGCTGTGTGTTTTTCTTTTCTTTTTCGTGAATGGTCACCGTAGGGCCTGTGGCTGGCTGGAAGATATCACCACCTGTTAGCCTTGAGTCACCTGGACAGTGGACAGGTCCTTTTTGAACTTTGGATGGGATGTTGGACATGTATGGGATCCTATATAATACTGCGCTGGTGCTGTCTGTTTGTGAGATGGAGGGACTATTTTCAGTAAATTAATAAATAGAGGATTATATATCAACAAGAAAGTTTAATTGTTTTTTTTATGCAAAGGGTTGACATTTGGAAAATAATTCCTTGTTTGTACAGGATGCTCAAAAAAGACTTGGATAACTTTTGGTTGTTGATATATTTAGAATCACAAATGATACAACGATGCAGTTTGGTTTATATGATACAGAAACTCATAAAGTTTTGTGCACACCATCAATACACTTCAATGCGAGCTTCGTTTGTCGCACGGGGGGCACAAGGTGGTGGTACGCGAGCTCTTGCCATGTTTCGCTCAGTATGTTCATGCCAACCAATGAGCATGCAGCTACAAAAACGAGAACGAACATCCCTCAGCTTTGCCACCCCTGGTGCTGTAGACAACATCTTTGACAAACCCCACAGAAAAATATCAATGGAGGTTATGTCTAATGATCGTGGGGGCCAAGCGATTGGTCCGTCTCGACTAATCCAGCGACCTGGAAATTTTTCCTTCAGGATGACTCGAACGACTAAGGCCCAATGAGGGGAAGCACCATCCTGTTGAAAATGATGTTGTGTTGCAGGTCTTAAATCTGTGGGAAGGCGAATCCCTCCAACATGTTGACGTAAATTGTTGAGGTCACTGTATCCTCCGCAAAGAAATATGGGTCCACCAAGTGGTCTTGGAGAAGGCCACACCACACATTGACCTTTGGACTGTCGCATATGTGTTCAGTGACCACGTGGGGGTTTTCAGAACCACAGATCATCACATTGTGCCGGTTACTTTCCCCTATACTTCCCCTATACCTCCCCTATACATATAACCTTTTCAGGTAATCTTCGTCATCCGCTATGCGACTGAGCATTTCCAAGGCAAACGCCTTGTGTTTGGGCCCATCATTTGGTTTGAGTTCCTGCAGAATCTGCATGTTATAGACGCAAAGCTTCAGTATTTTATGCAAAACCCTGTGTACAGTGGTGGTTGGTAGTCCCAGTTCTCTGGATTCACCTGGGATTGATTTTCTGGGACTTTGTTGAAATGATTCAAACATTCGTTCAATTTCTGCTGCACTTGTGCTTGATCAACCGGTACTTTCTGTTTCTGACAACGTCCAGTCTCCTTAAACCTCTTGTATCACTCTCTGAAAATTACGCTGAACTTGCGTTTCGGATCTCGTCTTGATGAACCATTCGACACATTGAGCTTTCTTCTTTGGACTCGCCATTTTCTTTTACATTAAACCACCAGACCTGAAAGTAAAGAAAACGTTATGAGTTTCTGTATCATATAAAACAAAGCGCATCATTGTATCGTTTGTTGTACTAAAGATATTAACAACCCAAGTTGTCCAGGTCTTTTTGAAACACCCTGTATATTATATAATCGGACTGTTTCAGGTGGGCTGTTACGTAATCATTACGTGGATTTTTACCCTGCGCTCGCGAAGCTAAAAGCGGGGTTAAGCATTCAGGTATGTACGTGTCTGCATTTCAGTAAAATAAAGTGTGTGCCGTGTCAGAATTTTAAAAAATCATTTTCTCGGTAACCGTTGTTCCGATTGACATGAAATTTTCACCATAGGAGGGCCTCCTCCTGTAGAATAGATTAGTGAATAGTATGACGTCATAGCTCACATGGTACTGGCGCCATCTTGGAAAAACGTTACACCTCGATATCTCCCAAACCGCTCAATGGAAAAAATGGAAGCATGGCTCATTGTCAAGTACTCACCATGGGGCATAAGATGCGTTGATGATGATGTCATCGGTGCCTTAATTATGACGTGATAATTCGACAAGTACAACACTTGATCCGATCAGTATGAAAAAAAAAATTCCTCTGCAACTGTTAGTCCGATTGGCACGAAATTTTCAGAATATGAGCGGCTCCTCCTGTGGAATTTAAAAAATGATAATTATGACGTCATATGTCGGTACAGGCACTATCTTGGAAAAATCGAAAAAAGGTTGCACCTCTATATCTCCGAAACCACTCCATGGGAAAAAACGGAAACATGGCTCATTGTCAAGTACTCCGCTTGGGTATAAGATATGTTAATGATAATGTCATCAGTACTTTGAATATGACGTCATAATTCGACAAGTACAATGCTTGATTCGATCAGTATGAATTTTTATCTCTGCAATTCTTGGTCCGATTGACACGAAATTTTCACCATAGGAGGGCCTCCTCCTGTGGAATACTTCAATGATTATTATGACGTCATAGGTCACGTGGTACAGGCGCCATCTTGGAAAAACTTCGCACCTCTCTATCTCTTAAACAACTCCATGGAAAACAAGTACAAAAAGTTTTAATTAAAACAAAAGCCGCGTCGATGTTACACAATGCCTAGATGCAGCTGTGCCTATTACGTCGATGTTATAGGCACAGGACATTCCTATTGATTCGATTACTTGATGTTATTTTTGGGCAAAGTGAAAATATATCTCGGCAATTTCCTGTGTGTGGCGACGAATTTTTAATATATCTCGGCATTTTCCCATCTGTTATTTCAGGCGGTGTATGACTTACCATGCCGCGATTTAAAAAAAAAAAAATCTCGGCAATTTCCCGTGTGTGGCGACACGTGAACGAAGCTATGCTCCTCTCTCCACATTATTGTGACGACGTATAAATTAAATATTTCATCGTGACGATTGTCATCAAATGGACGAATTTTTAATATATCTCGGCATTTTCCCGTCTGTTATTTCGGGCGGTGTATGACTGACCATGACGCAATTTAAAAAAAATATATCTCAATGGACTTGAAGTTACAGGCCTTTGAGAATTCATTTCGTTCTATAAAGGGCAACTTTCATCGGATTTTCTTCCCGTTTTTTTTCAACCGAGTCTAAAACTATGTTAGCGACTGTGAAAAATGAAATGATATATCGAATTTGATTTGAAATAAAACTGTGAGAGAGGAAGACACCACGGGCCTACAAAACAGGCCTCAAAGCTATGCGAGTTAATAAAATGGTGGATATTTGTTTATATGAAGCCTCTCCCAAAATGGGTGGAGCTATGGTTCCCAGAATGGGTGGTGCTTTGAGGTTTTGTCTTCTCTGCAAGAACAAGAACAAGAAGAACAACAACAACAAGAACAACAACAGCAGAGGGCACTCTATGAGCAGCGTCTGCGACACGGCTAAAAATTGAGACCTGGCTCATTGTCACCGACTCCCCATAGGGAATAAGATATGTTAATGATGATGTCATCGGTGCTTTCGTTATGACGTCATAATTCGACAAAGACAACACTTATCCATTCGATCATTATTTTAAAAATTTCATCAACTGTTGGTCTGATGGACACGAAATTTTCACCATTGGAGCGCCTCCTCCTTTAGAATATTTTAATGATAATCATGACGTCATAGGTCATGTGTTACAGGTGCCATCTTGGAAAAACCGAAAAACGTTGCACCTCTATATCTCCAAAACCGCTCTATGGAAAAAATTGAAACGTGGCTCATTGTAAATAACTCCATATGGGGAATAGGTGTTGTTAACAATGACGTCATTGGTGCCATAATTATGACGTCATAATTCGACAGGGACAACGCTTAGTCTGGTCAGTTTGAAATTTATTGAGCATGATCTAATTGATCTATGCAACAATTATTTAGAGAATATACATTTATGATGTCATCGCTCACGTGGTCTGGCAGCCATATTGGATCAAAAAAAAGAAACGTTCAAAAACAGAAGAGTTGGCTCACACCAAGTTGACTGCGCAGGGTAAGTATTCTATGGTAAGTATTACCATCGTATTTCTACGAAATCGAGCTTCATGGAAAGGTGAGGTGACAGAGGGTAGAAGTTTAAGTTTTAGCAATATGTTAACATGGGACAATATGTTAACGTAACAAGGAGATGAAGGAACAGGAAGAGTAGATAGATAAGAGGAAGCGGAAAGGCCATTGGAACCTGCAAGAAAATGGGAGGGTTAATGAGGATATAAAAAGGTCTCAGGTTGGGAAGGAAGATGAGAAGCTGTGGTATCACCCAAAACTACTACCTTTTTGTCCGGGAAGAAGGGTTGGATTGAACACACTCCTGAATGCATGGTATCACCCAAATATCTTAGAGGTCCCTGTCTTATGGCCTGGATAAGGGAGGAGGGTCAAAAAGTAACTCGCCATGTTGAGGACACTCTTTGGGGATGGTTTTCGCCGAGACCTGAACCGACAGGGACGATTGATGGTGATTTGGCTGAGCAATCATGGAATGGGATTTTCTTTAAGCTTCTCTGATGGGTTTAAAATTTGGAGTGAGAGAGAGAGAGAGAGAGAGAGAGAGAGAGAGAGAGAGAGAGAGAGAGAGAGAGAGAGATAGATAGATAGATAGATAGATAGATAGATAGATAGATAGATAGATAGATAGATAGATATAGATAGATAGATTTGGGGAATTTTCACTGTCTGATTGAGTGGTCAACATGGAACCAGCAACATCGAAGTTTTAACCCTCCAATCTCAAAACCTCTCCCAATAACGGTGATATACAGTACGGCATAACGATTGTGCGGTATGCTATCCTGATGATCCCAAATAAGGACGAAACATAGACTGCAGCTCCACTTTCCTTTACTTGTGACTTTTTAAATCTCAGTCTTTAAAAAGACCTGAGCAGCCCCACAGAAGCCATCCAGAATTGGAGGTGGTCTGCGCATGTGCTTGATGTTTAGTGGCATTTCCCTTTCCGGTCAGAAGTATATGCTAGTATATACAGTACAGTATATACATATTGTGATGGGGACATCAAGTCTGGATAACTTCGAGAGGACGCCAATCGCCCCAGAACGTCTCACGGTATCCCGTGCCCACAGTCGTATTACCATACGCAAAAGCCCGAGTGTGAGCAGGTACCATGCCGGCTATTATGCAACAGACCTTGGTCAGTCAGCTGAGCGGAACCAACGTCACATAACCGAATCTGAGATAGAACTTAGATAATGAACCCGAACTGGCCAAATGCCTCAGCAGTCTTATACAGCCATTAGAACGGCCAGAATAAGTAAGGACGTCGTTTCTTGAAGAAATGGCCTTTAGTGGCAGTGATAAAAATGAAAGTATTTACAATGGCAGGTAAACAGTTATTTACAAGGAGAGGAAACAATGGAATGACATATATGAACAACAATTAATTACTAACACACGTATACTTTCCTAAATTATCCCTTACGCGACAGGCCTGCCTTCGGAACCTTACCAGTGACTTACCACACTACAGTACAGTATGTCCGCATCATGCATCCGATGTGGAAGGGAGAGATGAGTGATTGGAAAAGAATGATGGGATGAGTGATTGGTGAAAAAGATTAGACGAGGACAGAGATAAATAGATGGGGACAGGACAGATTCGTACCTATAACACCATGGTGAATCCATTTTTAATTTAAAACTATCTCATCCATCCTTAACAGCCTCCCCGTTTGCATTCCTCCAACCTCCTCATGGTCTATCCTTAACGGCCTCCCGGTTAGCGTTCCTCCAACCTCCTCACGGTCCATCCTTAACGGCCTCCCCATTAGCGTTCCTCCAACCTCCTCACGGTCCATCCTAACCGTGCCCTTGGGGACTGGCGCTACAATTACTCACTCAATCTTCACACTCGCACACATGCATGAATTCCCACCGGCACTTTCGACCTCACCCACACTAGCACCACACCGCACATTGCACATGGTTTTGGTCCCACAACACGGCTGCTCACCACATGCCATAGCACATGGTTCACAAACCGGCCACACAACCTAGAGAACACTGTTCCGCATTGCTGGCCCGGGTGCGAGTTCGGACAACGCTCCCGCAGTACCCGCATTCTCACCTTCACCCGGGCCAACACACACGGATGGCACGACCACAGCCTCCCCCCGCTGGCAGCTTCGCAGGCACCGAGGTGCACGCTTTGCACACCAGTGGATCGGCTTTGGCCGCGCACACCCAAATCACTGCACTGGATTACGGCACCAGCGATTCACCTGTGGGCGTCATCCTGCATCACACACCGGCAAACAATCACGTAGGCATGCACACATCCCTGTGGAGAGTCTCCCCATTTGCACCATTAGTGTATGGGCTGTCCACATACCTGCTGTTGGCAATTGCCGGTTCCATCTCCTCATTGGCTTTCTCTGCCAGCTATGGCTGCATAGATGCACTCACATGTGGGGTCACGCTTGCACTGCACACGCTCCCTCCCTCCCTCCCCCCCCCCCCATAGGTGCCTTAACCCCCTCTCTTCCCACATTTTATTTCATCCTGTGCTGCTCCCGTTTTCATTTTAAATACCAGTATCTCTATATTGTGTTCCGGCTCTACACATAATTTGTTTGCTAATTCTAACTCCCGTTCAAAAGCCGTTTTGCTTTCACTCACTCCCATGCTGGTTTCAATTCCCGTCTTTGTTTTACAATCGTCAATCTCCAATTGTTATCTCCAAGAACAAACAATCTATGTATATATATATATATATATATATATATATATATATATATATATATATATATATATATATATATATATATACATATATATATATATATATATATATATATATATATATATATATATATATATATATATATATATATATATATATATATATATATAAACAAACCTCCAAACTTGATGAGACAGCAAGGCACAGATTGAGTCCCATAACAGCCAATGCTGCACGACCTGTTAGTAACAAGTGTCGCCTGCCACACAAACACATCGTCTCTGCCTGGATGATCACCTGTTAGGATGTGCGTTTGCAGTCAGCAAAGGTAAATAAAATGAAATGAGTAACACTGATGCTAAATGTAACACGACACTAGTGATATGCACATAAATTATGCTGACACATCATTTTCAAACTCGGATGGCATCCGTGTTGCACTGAGGTCTTTGAAGACTGAGATTGATGGCCACGGATAAATGAAAGCAGAGCCGCCGATCCGGATTCCGCCCTTATTATGGGCTCGTCAGGACGACATACGGCCCAATCGTGTATTTGTAAACATTCTAAACTTACCATGGTCCCTGGTTTGAACCATTATCGATCTATCACATCAAGATATTCTTACCTTTAGAGTTTTGTCTTTAATAACCCAATGAATAATTTTTTTTTAAGTTTTAAATTTTGAGAGGATTTTATGTTTTTTTATTTTATCGATAATTTACTGGCAAAGTGTAACATCTGAAGTGCTTACCTTATAAAGATGTGCCAGATATTTAAGCAGCAAAGAATTGAGATTCGTTAAGGAAATATTGATGCTGTATTTTCAATTTAGTAAAACTCAAATCAATTATGATGAGGATTTATAAATAAAAATTTTTTTTTTGCTTGTGAAGCGAATGGAGGTGGATTTGACACTTTACCTTGTATTCACCTATTTGCGGGTCACCATTGTAATTGAGTACCAGATAACTGGTTTGACGGAGAGGAGTGGTGACCCCCGTCTATTCCACAGACTTCCCCGTGTGTACCAGCCATAGAAAGGCAATGCCATCATTGCCCGAGGAGACTCGACATCATCATCATTGTAATTGTGTAATTGCCAGGCCCTTGTCATGGCACGACTTACAGGTGGAAATACAATGTAAGAAATGGAGCACCGAGTACAGTGTGAGGTTGTAATAATGTTGACTATCATACGAAATCTGGCACTCTCACCCACAACCAGCTCAGGCTTATTCATTATGATGGATATGATCTTCAAACAAAAAAGATGACACAAATGGTGTGAATTTTAATACAGTAAGGTGAAGCAAGATACCACCACCCCTCCCCAACCTCACCCCCCACAGCCTCCATGGTCCTCATGGTTATATGTTCAGGATCCTGAATGTCCGTACCAACGGGGACTCTGGCTGACGGTACGGTACAGAGGACATTATTTCTAAAATGGGAAATGTTCAGTATACTGAACAAAAGGATACATCTGAGGTCGGTTCAAAATGTTTTTAAAAAGTGAACGATATACTCACAACAGCTTCTTACATTCCAAATAAATTATATTGATGTGAAAAAGAATAATCTGAATAATCCTCTCCAAGAAGTTCTGTCACTCAAGCTTTTGGGTCTCACTATTTGCCATGATCTTTCCTGGGAAAACCACATTTCAAATCTGGCCTCCAAAGCCAGTCGCCGACTGGGCATCCTCCGTCGTGCGAAGTCCTTCCTTGGCACACCTGAGCTCCTCACCACATACAAGGCTTTCATCTGCAGCTCTATGGAATACTGCTCTCCCCTCTGGTCTGGTGCTCCTGCCTCACACCTAGCCCGTCTTCACGCTGTTGAAACCAAAGCGTTCAGAATCATTGGAATCTCCCGCGATGAAGCTAACTCCAAGGGCCTTTCACTCACTCACCGCAGGCAGGTTGGTGGTCTTTCCGTCTTCTACCGACTCCTCTCTGGCCTTGCCCCCCCAGCCCTCTCTGGGCTCTGTCCCCCAAATATTCCTGCAGGTCGCACAAGATCTGCCTGCAACCCTCTTATGGTTAAACTGCCAAAATCAAGACTCTCTGCTCACCTTCACTCCTTCATTCCTCTTTTCTCCCACCTCTGGAACAAACTCCCTCACTCTCTTCAATCCCACTCCACCCTCCAGGTCTTTAAAACAGCTGTTCACCACCATCTCTTATCCTCCCCCATCCAAAACCTTGATCTTTTCTACCCCCACTAATTTCGGTCCCCTTGTGTTTTATACCTCTCCCCCCCCCCCTCCCCTTCCCACGCCTCCTGCCCCCAAGCCCTCTCCCTCCCACACTTCTCCCTGCTCTCAAATGTTGTGGTTGTGTGCTTCCCCTTCTCTCCCCATCTTGTCTTCCGCTCCCTCTTTTTGTATATTTTGTTTGTCTGGTTGATTTGTTTGTGAAATAAATGTTAGCTCTTTCACGAGCCTCGATTCAGTATACAAACAAAAAAATAATAATAATAATAAAAAAAATCATACTAAAATACGCAATTTGGTGATATAAATAAGATAAAAGAAAATGATCTGTAATACCGACTACCACCAAACAGCCTTTCTTAAATAAATAAATACACTTCGTTATAAGAATTGCTGATTTCTTTAAATGTTCAGATTTCACTCCAGATTCCAGCACTTATTTAGTCCTCAAGATCCGATCCTCAAACCCGTACACAGATTTTGATTATATACTTTGATTAGTCTGTGAGATTAGATTGTGTTTCCAAGGCAAGGCATGTTCAAATGGGCCAAAACAAAATGGTGGCTAAGACCCCTGCGAGGTGATGTTGAGCTGACCAGGGATAAAGCCTTTCATGAAGGTAAGCCATTATTTCTTTTCAAAAGGGATGTTTATATTTATCCAAACACCCAGTTTTCATTCATGCTCTCCTTGGGTGTTCCCTTAGCATGTTGGGAAAGTTTGGGGTCACTTGGTTTCATGGTTTTGGAGTTATGGAGGAGACACACTGACACACACACACACACACACACACACTGACACACGTTCTCTTTTATTATTGTAGATATACAGTATATACGCATCTGCTCCATTATATATAGATACACACACAGACTACCTACCATCCACACACAAGCAATATCACCATACCTCTCCATCTCCAAAGCATCCAGGTACCTATCTAATTCCCATTTAAACTTGTCCACCCCCTTCGCTGCCACTACCTTTCTGGGGAGACCATTCCATGTATTAACCACTCTCTGACTGAAAGATCCCTGGCTTTAAACTGTCCTAAATCTCATCCACCCTCAAGTTATGACCCCGCTCCTAACACTGACTACCATGCTGCAAAACTCCACTGCACATATTTTTTCCACACTCTTCATTATTTTAACCCTTACCGCACCAACTGGGGTCTTTCATAACCCCAGGTAGAAATTTTGATGTGATATTTCCATCAGTTACACAATGCACTCTGGCTTTTATAAGTTTATTTCCCTATATAGGCCAGTAATAAATGTTCATGATGTTTTCATATTCCATTCTGATGGTGAAGTTACAAGCGAAATTTCATCTGGGGTCTTATGAGGTCTCAACACTTTTGGTTCATTGCTATGCATGTATTTGACCTTCACACTTGGTTTTATGTGTTGTAAATAGGTTGGAATACTCTATTTGCAGGGATGGCAGAGCAGTAAGGTACACAGCTGCACTGGTCCTCCAACTGATTTTAGAAGATCAAGACGATTCTGATGAAAATCCAGATGCTGTTATTTCTGGTTCTGAAGATCACCACATATCAGAGCCCCCAACGGGCTACTGAAAGATTGCTTGACCTATGCTGGAACAGTTAGATCCAACAGGTCCCAGACACTATGAAAGTCAGTAGAGCCAGGGAGGTGCAACTTTCATCGTTTGGTTTCAAGGATCAAGGATTCACCCTTGTTTCCTATGTACCAGCGCAAGGCAGGGCTGTGCTAGCGCACTCTACTATACATCATGATTTCAATGTTTCAAGGGACATCCACAAGCCAGAGATCATATTTGAATCCAATGCGACCAAAAGTGGACTAGATAACCTCGATCCAGTCAATTGCTGGCCTGTAATCTTTTGTGCTGTTTGGTATTACAATTGATGTTGGTGCTGTCACAGCTTGCATCATGTGGCTGGTCAATTTTCCATAATGGAAGTCATCGGAAGGAAAGCATTGAAGATGTATCTTCCTCTTGGAGTTGGCAATTTGGCAATCAAGCTGGTGATGCCACCGATCCAGCTCAGAATGAACGTTCCAACCACTCAAGCTCCGATAAGACTGGCGATTAAGTTTATTGGTGGAGAGGCTGCTCACCCAGCTGCAGTGGTGGCTAAGCAGGAAAGACAAAGATGTTGTCTCTGTCCTCAAGTTGTTGCCAAGAAAGCAAATCAGGAATGCAGAAGCTGGAGATGGTCTGGAGAAACTGTGGACCGAGAACTGCAGTTTCCCATGCAAGGACGATGAAGACGAGCGCGGCTGGGTGAACGAGGGTGCACGAGGCATAGTTCGTGCCCACGGCAGTGCAGTCTGCGGTTTTGCCATCAAGGACGCAAGGGGGTTTTGACGATTCCTGATGAGATTCAAGATCAGCTTAGAGCTAAGTGCCACAAATCACACATATTTATTTTCCAGTTATTTTATCCCTTGTGTTGTAATCGAGTCTGTGTGGGGGTGCTCCGATTAGGAATTGTGGTTTTTATTTGGCCGTGTTTTATTTTGTGACCGGCATTTTCTTTAATAAAGCCAGTACTTTTGTACATTTTAATTCCATGTGGTTTGAATTAATTTATCCAGGTGTGGAAAAGTCGGGTGGAAGCTGACCAGGTAAGTTCATCATCATCCTTTCCCTCACGTGTAACGAATACCGTCATTTTGGATTGAACACCTCGGAGTTAAAGCTCGTTTGGTCATCTGTGTCGCTCTGCTGCGGTGTTCACCAGTGGGCAGGCACACGAAAATATGTATTATTTGTTCTAAATATGTAAGGGATACCTTATGTTGTAAAAGTTAAGAAAACGGTTATTTGTAATACTTGTTGTCATAGGTGGTCCACAACTTTTTGAGATATCCTGCGATATATCGTTATTTGCCCGATCTCTCAATGGTGAAGAATCACTTACAAAATTCTCAGATCCAGTTCTGGATTTTCACGAACATCGATTAATTTCGTCCTTGTCACACACCCAACCTCTTCACCAAATTTCGTCACAGGTCGTCCACAACTTTTTGAGATATCCTGTTCACAAACAAACGAGAAAGCATCAGGCCTGACAGGTATGATGAAAATCGAAGGAAGCTTGACCTATGACATATATAGTCAAAAAACATTGACAGCGTCACGTTTTTTCCTTCGGAATCCTCTTGTAAAGGTTGACGAAGATAGCTTAAAGTGTTCGCGAGTTATCGCACTCACAGACGAACAAACATCCAAACAAACGAGACAGATCGACATATGAATTCGCAGAACTTTTTGAATATCTCTCGTGCCACCCGGTCCGTGGGTGACGTCATATCACGTGCAGCTCGTTCTCTCCGGGATGTTCTCCATCTGTGATCTATTCCTCCAGACATCTCATCCACGGACAGGATGCCCCTAGGGACGTTCAAACTATTTTACCGGATTACACGTGACACTGAACGCGCACATGAGCCGATCCAATGAGACGAAGCAATCGTACATGAGTACAAGTCACTTGCAATGTCTCAAGATGTATCAAACGTACACGTTCCATGGCCGTGCACGTGAATCAATAAACAAAAGTATCCAGCGAATCTATCCTATGATATCCTCAAATAATTTACAACAAAATAGCGTGAATGTCAAAAATCTAGACCAGCTGTCGTTGTCAATTCGCCGATTAAAGAGGTCGACGAAGTAAACACAGGCTCGCCGCACAGATCTCTCCAAATGACCACAGGTTCATGGCACAAACTGCTCAAAAAGTTAACATAATCCAGAAACAGAATACCAACAGGTAGGGGAAGGCGGGGCAAGTTGAGCCAGTTTTTGTTCTTGGAATGTTAGGACTGAACTTACTGATGATCTTGCACAAATGAGTATCTTGCCTTCTAATTTAATCCTTGGGAAACATTTTGTAGCTAGTTCTTACTTTCTATCCCCACACTGAAAGTCACTGTGACCTTTGAAAAAACGGAGGCCAAATGGCTCAACTTGCCCGCCTGAGGGGTAAGTTGATCCAACCTCTGGGGTAAGTTGTACCACATAGGGGTAAGTTGATCATTGCCCCAAGTAAAGATAACTAAAGTAGAAAACCATTGTTTTGCCAGAAAAATATTTAATATTGCAAAGTTCTACAACACTGAACGAAATGATTACCTTGTGTTCATGGTTATAGTAATCAGTTACGAACAAATTGAGTCACTCTCATAGAAAAACAAGATTGTCAACTGTGGTAAGAAAAGTCAACTCAATCCACCTGTCACAGTTTCAAGTCACAATTAAACAAAAAGTATCCCAAATAGTTGATCATTGCCCCAAATAAAGATAACTGAAGTACAAAAATTTGTCTGCCTGAAAAATATTTAATGTACTTGTTACAACACTGAACGAAATATTTACATGTACCTTGTGTTCATGGTTATAATTCAATGTGGCAGCTGGATTGAGTTGAAAACAGCTGCCACAGTTTTAAGTCACAATAAAACAAAAGTGTCCCAAATACACCCAGAAAGGCCAACAGTCAGACTGTGGCAATTAAGGCACAATATCTTGCTCATCAATGCCAGCTTCATCATTTGGATCTGGAACTAAAACTAAAACATGTCAGAAATCAAGTCAATTAAGCTGCCAAACTGACAAGTCACAATTGAACACAAGCTGTCCAGAACAACGGGCAGAACTGCCAACGCACTTAGGCTGTGGCAGCTTACGCACGATGCCTTCCAGTTCAAATCCTGCTTCATCCTTTGGGTTTGGAACAAACACTGGGTTGTCAGATCCAACTTTTCCAGCACCTTCTGCAGGAAGACACCTTCAAACTGAAATTCCTCTCCATTCAGTACATCAACCGGAGCAATGTAATGCACAAATCTTGATTTGCCAGCACATTTGACAACTACAAAGTCACCTTCAATGATATCCATATCACTGTCCACATCTGATTCGTCATCATACTCAACTTCTGAATCACCATCTGTCTCACTGGAACTAGGGGTTTTTGATCTTGGGGGACATGTCTTTTTCCCATTAGCTTTGAACAAGCATCTCTTTGATTTCTTGGCTGATGGCTTCCGTTTGCGATTTTCAGATAGGGCTGCAAGCTCCTGGCGTACTGGGGTGTCAGTCAGAATCTTTGTGCGCATTATAAATGCTAATTATTATTATCTCCACCAACATGAGTTGGCAAGTTGAGCCAGACCCTACGGGGCAAGTTGAGCCATGGCTCGATTTGCCCCGTAGGGTCTGGCTCAACTTACCCCAGTCTGAACTTTCTGAGATGTCTCCACATACACACATATTCTATGCATCCATCGTATTAAAGTCTATGACAAGAATGGAGACACATACCTGGACTAACAATTGTCATCTGATATCCATATTATATCTATGCTGCATATGGAAGCAACGTGAACTTACCTGTTTTACACCTTTTTACTTTTATGGCTGAAAATTGGATTTTTCCCTCTGCAACACTGGTTTCTGTTTCAATTTAGAAAACAATATGGCAGAATTTGGAGTTATGCAATGGGGCATCTATAGATGGTGCCACCACAAAGTCTGACTCATTCATAACTGGCTGGGAGGTGGTGGCTCAACTTACCCCTATGCTCAACTTGCCCCGCCTTCCCCGACCAAGGCACTCCCAAACATCACACCTGCAGAGGGACTCCAATCTCCCTTCACTACTTTTCACAACAGACATCGATGGTGAATATATACAGTCACGTGAAAAAGTAAGTACACCCCATGAAAAGTTTTGACTTTTTCAACATATTTCAACATACAGCTATTTGATCTTCATTTCACAATATTGACAGATAAAGGTGATATTGTGGAGCCATGCTCTCACGATAAAGCCGGACAAAATGGACGACACCTGGAACGAAGTTTCACTGAGCTATTTATTTCTAGCTCAACTCAAAAGCACTGAAAAGCCCGACAGAACGGGCGGCAATTTATAACCAAAGTTCACACAAAAGCCACGCCTCTCAGGCGGGGCGTGGTATGCAAATCGGTAAGCCACGCGTCTCAACGGGGCGTGGTATGCAAACCAAGTGTCCGCCCGGGCAAGGCAAGTCCGGACGAGCCCGGGCAAGTGACCGCCTGCCAGTTACGTCATCGGCCGGTGCAAGGGGATTGTGTAATGCTTCCGGTAACCGCTACAATATAATATAACAAATATCATGAAACATTTACATTTTGTAGTCCATTGTATAATTTAAATAAACATAAATGCAAATTTCGCATGTGGAAAAAGTCAGTACACCCTTGGATCTAATAGGTGGTATTGCCCCCTTTGGCAGAAACAACCTCAAGTAGGCGTTTCTTATAACTGTCTACCAGTCTCTGACATCGACTGGGAGAAATTTTTTCCCACTCCTACATGCAGAATTCTTTCAGCTGTGCGATGTTTGAGGGGTTTCTTGCATGCACAGCTCGTTTCAAATCTCCCCGCAACATCTCGATGGGATTTAGATCCGGGCTTTGACTTGGCCATTCCAGAACCCTCCATTTCTTTCTTTTCAGCCATTCCTTGGTGGATTTACTGGTATGTTTGGGGTCATTGTCATGTTGCAAGATCCACCTTCGGTTGAGCTTCAACTCTCCGACAGATGGCCTCACATTATCATCAAGCACCCTCTGGTACAATGAAGAATTCATAGTGGATTCCATGATGGTGAGCTGCCCAGGCCCTGATGCAGCAAAGCTGCCCCAAACAATAATATTTCCACCAACATGCTTTACAGTTGGTATCAGGTTCTTGTGGTCAAATGCTGTCTTTGGTTTTCGCCAAACATGTCTTCTGGTACTTTAGCCAAATAGCTCTACCTTTGACTCATTTGTACAGAGCACATTGTTCCAAAAGTGCTGGTCTTTGTCTAGGTGTTCATTGGCAAACTTTAGTCTTGCCCTGATGTTCTTTCTGGACAGCAAAGGTTTCATCCTGGCACACCTCCCATGTAGATCAAATTTGTGCAGCCTCTTTCTAATGGTAGACGCGTGCACTTTGCCATCAACAGTGGCAAGAGCTACCTGTAGGTCCCGTGATGACATTCTGGGGTTCTTAGAGACTTCTTTCAGCATCTTGCGGTCTGCTCTCGGGCTGAACTTGCTGGGGCGGCCTGGCCTGAACAAGTTGGCAGTTGTTTGGAATCTTCTCCACTTGTAGATGATGTTCCGGACAGTCGAATGATTGATTTCAAATTGTTTGGAGATGTTTTTAAATCCTTTCCCAGACTCGTAGGCATCTACAACCGTCTTTCTGAAGGCCTCAGAGAGCTCTTTTGATCTAACAACAAAGAGCAAACCAAACTAAATGTCTGAGGTTTAAATAAGACAGGTTCCTCGAAGATCCTCTCTAACGATGTTCTAATCATTTGCACCTGAGCTGGTGCACCTGATTCTAATTTTAGGTATTTGAAGTAGTGATAAATGTAGGGGTGTACTTACTTTTTCCACATGCAAAATTTGCATTTATGTTTATTTAAATTATACAATGGATTACAAAATGTAAATGTTTCATGATATTTGTTATATTATATCACCTTTATCTATCAATATTGTTAAAATGAAGATCAAATAGCTGTATGTTGAAATATGTTGAAAAAGTCAAAACTTTACATAGGGTGTACTTACTTTTTCACGTGACTGTATACAGTGCATTCAGAAAGTATTCACTTTTTTCACATTTTGTTATGTTGCAGCCTTATGCTGAAATCGTTTAAATTCATTTTTTCCCTCATCAATCTACACTCAACACCCCATAATGAAGGATTTTAGAAAGTTTTGCAGATTTATTAAAAAGAAAACACTGAAATATCACATTGACATAAGTATTCAGACCCTTTACTATGACACTTGAAATTTAGCTCAGGTGCCTCCCATTTCGCTTGATCATCTTTGAGATGTTTCTACACCTTGATTGGAGTCCACCTGTGGTAAATTCAATTGATTGGACATGATTTGGAAAGGCACACACCTGTCTATATAAGGTCTCACAGCTGACAATGCATATCAGAGCAAAAACTAAGCCATGAGGTCGAAGGAACTGCCTGCAGAGCTCAGAGACAGGATTGTGTCGAGGCACAGATATGGGGAAGCCTACAAAAAAATTTCTGCTGCATTGAAGGTTCCCAAGAGCACTGTGGCCTCCATAATTCTTAAATGGAAGAAGTTTGGAACAACCAGGACTCTTCCTAGAGCTGGCCGTCCGGCCAAACTGAGCAATCGGGGGAGAAGGGCCTTGGTAAGAGAGGTGACCAAGTACCCGATGGTCACTGGCTGAGCTCCAGAGATCCTGTGTGGAGAATGGAGAAACTTCCAGAAGGACAACCATCACTGCAACACTCCACCGATCTGGGATTTATGGCAGAGTGGCCAGACGGAAGCTAAACAGTTCAATCTTGGTTTCATCAGACCACAGAATCTTGTTTCTCACAATCTGAGAGTCCTTTAGGTGCTTTTTTGCAAACTCCATGTGGGCTTTCATGTGTCTTTCACTGAGGAGAGGCAAAATCCGCGCCCCCCGCCCCCCAAAGGTTTCCATTAATACAGCAAATTATCCATTTCATCAAGATTAAAATTGACGATCTTGATCAAAGCTCGGGTCAACAGGATGAAAAGTGACGATTTTTCTGATGAAAAATGATGATTTCAGAAGTTTGCCCTTGAGTTGACATTTGTCCTTGAAAATAGTTGGTTTCCCAATTCAGTGAGGCACTATACAAATGCTGTTCAATTTTCAAGTCAATCGGATGAAAATTGATTGGTTTTTCGATGAAAATTGATGATTTTGGAAGTTTGACCTTGAGTTGACCTTTGACCTTTTGACATAAAAAAATAGTTGGTTTTCCAATTTATTGACTCAATGTACAAATGCTGTTCAATTTCAGACAAACAAACAAACAAAGACAGAATAACAAACGCAACCGACCAATATACTTGAAATTTTTTCGATTTTGCAAGTAACAAACAAGAAATATGTCGTGCATAGCACGATACTTGCAAAATCCCTAAAATAAGTTGTTGGCCCATTTTGACCTCAATAATAGTTGGGGTTTGAAATCAGTGACCAGATATGCAAATCCTCTTAAAATTTCAAGTCAATCAGATGAAAATTGAGAATTTTAGAAATCTGGCCTATTCATACTTGGTTCATTTTATTTAAGGATTTTTAAGAATCGAGGATTTAAGAAATCTCGCCTATGTTGACCTTTTGACCTATGTTGACCTTAAAAATACTTGGTGGTTGAATTCAGTGACCAGATATGCAAATCCTCTTTAAATTTCAACTTCATCGGATGAAAATTGAGGATTTTGGAAATTTGGCCTATGTTGGCCTTTTGACCCCCAAAACAATAGGCTTCTTTATTATGACGAACTCTACCATCTGGTGAAGTTTCGTGAAGATCGGTTGAAAATTGTGACCTGTAGGCAACTGACAAACAAACAAACAGACAGACAAACACACAGAATAACGCACAAGACGAACCAATATACTTGAAAAATCTTAGATTTTCGCAGGTAACAAGAAATACGTTGTGCAGAGCACAATATTTGCAAAATCCACCCTTGACCCTCAAAAAAAGGGTTGCCATGGATACATCAACTTGTCTGTTTCATTAAGATTAACATTGACGATCTTAATCAATGAAGCTCGGGTCAATCGGATGAAAATTTATTATTTTTCTGATGAAAATTGATGATTTTAGAAGTTTGACCTAGAGTTGACCTTTGACGTTTTGACCTTAAAAGTAGTTGGTTTCCCAACTCAGTGATGCACTGTGCAATTGCTCTTTAATTTTCAGTTTAATTGGATGAAAATTGAAAAATTTTCATATGAAAATTTATGATTTTAGAAGATTGACCTTGAGTTAACCTTTGACTTTTTGACTTAAAAAATAGTTGGTTTCCCAATTCAGTGACTCAATATGCAAATCCTGTTCAACTTTCAAGTCAATCGAATGAAAATTGACGATTTTAGAAAGTTGACCTCAAGATGACCTTTGACCTCAAAATCAATAGGCTTCTTAGGTGTGACTACCTCTACAACTTGGTAAAGTTTCAAGATGATCAGTTTACAATTGTGACCTATTCATATAGTAGCACGTTGAAGGTCCCATTTAGGAGCACGCTAGCTCAGACACAAGGTATGGAATAGTTGACCTCAGTCGTGGAGGTGTACGAGTCTGATTATATTATGGGGTCGGCTGGGAAAGATTTTGGCACAAGTCTTTCACGAACCCACTTACCAGGTTTGACGCTCGACTGAAAGTGATTTGCACAGAATTTTATGGTTTCGTGTCAACACATTGCTCCCTTCTGATTTAAATAATAATAATCTTTCAAACTACAAATGAAGTTAATCACTGGTGTACCTACGGAATATAAATCACTGCACAGGTGAAAAGGTAACAACATCCACAGCTTGTTAACAATAAAAGCAGGCCAAGCCAACTGTTAAAAAGAGCCCAGACAGATGTAAAGAGCATGTCACTTGGAATAGAAATGTTTGAGAGAAGTTAAACGGCGAATGGCACATTATGCTCGTTCACAGAAAATCTATAGCATCTCAAATGATGGTCAGAAGGGAATGCATTCATATGATGGAGGAAAAATTCCTGTTCAGAAGAACATTGCTTTCACAGAAATATTAAAGGTAGATATCAGGTTTTCATCTTTGATTAATTTGTAAAAAATTAAATAAATAAAAAACAATCCACTTTGATAAATATGGGGTTCTATGTGTAGATCAGTGCCAAAAAAATCAATTAAAGAAATTTTAAATTCAGGCTGTAACATCACAAAATGTGAAAAGGTCAAGGGGTGTGAATACTTTCTGAAGGCACTGTATATCTATATATATTTATGCAGTGTTTGTGCTGTGTTGCTACTGAACTACTCCCTCAAACTTTTGTAAAATTGAACCAAACTTCCAGTCTGCCCCTACCCCTCCCATGTGTATTTCCTGGAGGGAAGGGTGGGAGGGATGTTAAAAATAAAATAAAAAAATGTTTGTTTTTTTCAACTTAAGTCTTCAACTTAACAAATTGCTTATAAAACTGTAATATCACCAATATTACAAGTAAATTTGTACAAAATAAATGTTTGTTTATGATTGCTAGAAATCATGATATCACAGCAACTCACGTACAGTCATTGTGCTCAGTTAAAACAAGCGTGTGTCTCTGCAGCGATGCGTGGTGAGGCGAGCGCAGCGAATAATTATATGTATATACAGGGCGTTTATAAAGTCTCTATCTATTGGAGAGAAATACCGGGTAACTAAATAGATAGGGACTTTATAAACACCCTGTATATACATATACAGTCACGTGAAAAAGTAAGTACACCCCGTGTAAAGATTTGACTTTTTCAACATATTTCAACATACAGCTATTTGATCTTCATTTCAACAATATTGATAGATAAAGGTGATATAATATAACAAATATCATGAAACATTTACATTTTGTAGTCCATTGTATAATTTAAATAAACATAAATGCAAATTTTGCATGTGAGAAAAGTAAGTACACCCTTGGCTCTAATAGGTGGTATTGCCCCTTTTGGCAGAAACAACCTCAAGTAGGCGTTTATTATAACTGTCTAGCAGACTCTGACATCGACTGGGAGAAATTTTTGCCCACTCCTCCATGCAGAATTCTTTCAGCTGTGCGATGTTTGACGGGTTTCTTGCATCCACAGCTCGTTTCAAATCCCCCCACAACATCTCGATGGGATTTAGATCTGGGCTTTGACTTGGCCATTCCAGAACCCTCCATTTCTTTCTTTTCAGCCATTCCTTGGTGGATTTACTGGTATCTTTAGGGTCATTGTCATGTTGCAAGGTCCTCCTTCAGTTGAGCTTCAACTCTCCGACAGATGGCCTCACATTATCCTCAAGCACCCTCTGGTGCAATGAAGAATTCATAGTGGATTATATGATGGTGAGCTGCCCAGGCCCTGATGCAGCAAAGCTGCCCCAAACCATAATATTTCCACAACCATGCTTTACAGTTGGTATCAGGTTCTTATGGTCAAATGCTGTCTTTGGTTTTCGCCAAACATGTCTTTTGGTACTGTGGCCAAATAGCTCTACCTTTGACTCATCTGTCCAGAGCACATTGTTCCAGAAGTGCTGGTCTTTGCCTTGGTGTTCATTGGCAAACTTTAGTCTTGCCCTGATGTTCTTTCTGGACAGCAAAGGTTTCCTCCTGGCACACCTCCGATGTAGATCAAATTTGTGCAGCCTCTTTCTAATGGTAGATTCATGCACTTTGACATCAACAGTGGCAAGAGCTACCTGTAGGTCCCGTGATGACATTCTGAGGTTCTTAGAGACTTCCTTCAGTATCTTGCGGTCTGCTCTTGGGCTGAACTTGCTGGGGCGGCCTGGCCTGAACAAGTTGGCAGTTGTTTGGAATCATCTCAACTTGTAGATGATCTTCTGGACAGTCGAATGAGTGATTTCAAATTGTTTGGAGATCTTTTTAAATCCCTTCCCAGACTCGTCGGCATCTATAACCTTCTTTCTGAAGGCCTCAGAGAGCTCTTTTGATCTAGGCATGGTGACGCCGCACACTTCAACAACAAAGAGCAAACCAAACTCAATGTCTGAGGTTTAAATAAGACAGGTTCCTCCAAGATCCTCTGTGACGATGTTCTAATCATTTGCACCTGAGCTGGTGCACCTGATTCTAATTTTAGGTATTTGAAGTCGTGATAAATGTAGGGGTGAACTTACTTTTTCCACATGCGAAATTTGCGTTTATATTTATTTAAATTATACAATGGACTACAAAATGCAAATGTTTCATGATATTTGTTATATTATATCACCTTTGTCTGTCGATATTGTTGAAATGAAGATCAAATAGCTGTATGTTGAAATATGTTGAAAAAGTCAAAACTTTACATGGGGTGTACTTACTTTTTAACATGACTGTATGTGTAGTATATCATTCATGTAGTATATTAAGGCAAAGAGAAATATGTTAATGTCGCAGACAACCAGTTATGCAGCAATAGCTGTAATGGGACAGAACTTGTCCTCCTCCACAAAATTAAGCAGTTTACGACCTATAAGTCCGAAAGAAAGTTCCATCCAAGCAAATGATATCCTGCGTTATGCTGTCCTGGATCTCCAACAAGGGTGAAATATGTCTGCAGGTGTGCTATATCTCTTCTTACGGAGTATGAAACCTTGCCAATAAGGCTTAATCACGCTGCGAGATGCCATCGAGAGGTCATACATTGTGACGGTTATGTCATGATGTGCTGATGTTCAAGAACTGATTTTTATCATTTTTTAAATTCCCAACTGCAAAACCATGCCTCCCTGGGTGAGCTATAATTTAAAACGACAATGCATTTATGTGGCATTTGACACTTCACAAATCGTGCAGTAATGGAATGCGTTTGTTGTCTTACTAGACAAATTTTAGGGGGGTCCAACACATATGTACACAGACACACACACACACACACACACACACACACACACACGATCGCCTCGAGTAGTATGCACACTTGCCTCTGAACTGTCCAGCCTGGGTTTGAATCTCATACCCCACCTATAAACCATCATCCTGGTGTTTCGCAGGCCGAGAATGGCATCAATGTGCAAACCATCCCTCAGATGGATGCTAAACTGGGCATTGGATGGAGGTCCTCAATGCCAAACAGGAAATCAGAGCTGTCTCCCTTGACATATCACGTGCCTTCGATACGTTATGGCACCCAGTTCTGCTCACGAAACTCTCCTCCTATGGTATCCATGGAAATCTCCACTCATGGCTGGCGGACTTCCTCTCTGGTCATAGGCAACGTGTGGCCCTGAATGGGTTTCTCTCATCTCCCCTGCCTGTTCTGGCTGGAGTTCCCCAAGGTAGTGTTCTGGGCCCTGTGCTATTTCTGGTCTTCATCAATGATCTCTACGACTCTCTGGAAAATCCTCTCTATCTCTTTGCTGATGACTCCACTATCTGCCGCTCCATTCTTCATCCCTCAGATCGGCAGTCTGCAGCCTCCTCACTCTCTGCAGACCTGGACAAAATCACAGACTGGTCAAACAAGTGGAACATGTCTTTCAATCCTGACAAATCTCACACTCTTACTATGTCTCTCCGAAAAGACCGACTGGAAAAACCTCCCATCTACTTTCTCAACAATCCTCTCCAAGAAGTTCTGTCGCTCAAGCTTTTGGGTCTCACTATCTGCCATGATCTTTCTTGGGAAAACTACATTTCCAAGCTGGCCTCCAAAGGCAGTCGCCGACTGGGCATCCTCCATCGTGCGAAGTCCTTCCTTGGCACACCTGAGGTCCTCACCACATACAAGGCTTTCATCCGCAGCTCAATGGAATACTGTTCCCCCCTCTGGGCCGGTGCTCCTACCTCACACCTAGCTCGGCTTCACGCTGTTGAATCCAAAGCTTTCGGAATTGGAATCTCCTGCGATGAAGCTAACTCCGAGGGCCTTTCACTCACTCACCGCAGGCAGGTTGGTGGGCTTTCTGTCTTTTATGGACTCATCTCCGGCCTTGCTCCCCCAGCTCTCTCTGTGCTCTGTCCCCCCAATATTCCTACAGGTCGCACAAGATCTTCCTGCAACCCTCTTATTGTTAAACTGCCTAAATCTAGGCTCTCTGCTCACCTTCACTCTTTCATTCCCATTTTCTCCCGCCTCTGGAACAAACTCCCCCACTCCCTTCAATCCCACCCCTCCCTCCAGGTCTTTAAAACAGCTGTTCACCACCATCACTTATCTTCCCCCATCAAAAACCTTGATCTTTTCTACCCCCGCTAATTCACCCCAGATACTTTTTTTTTTTTGGGAAATTCCAACTTCTTTCCTGGAAGTCCTTGCAGTGTTCATGTGTTTTATACCTCTCCCACCTCCCTCAAAGCCCTCCCCCTCCCACAGTTCTCCCGATGTCCCTGCTCTCAAATGTTGTGTTTGTGTCCTTCCCCCTCTCTCCCCAACTTGTCTACCGTTCCCCTTATTTTTGTGTTTTATGTGTCACTTTGACTTTTTATGTGATTAATGTTAGCTCTTTCACGAGCCTCGATCTTGTATACAAAAAACAAAACTCAACCTGCCAGCATTACTTGGTGGATGTTAGCGATCCCACGGTGTATCCTTTGCAAGCACATTGATGATGAGGTTGTCCTAACAGAAGGCAGTTGAGGCCATCAACGGCCATTACAATTAGCCATACAGTCTGCACGACACTATAAGTACAAAAGAAAGTTTCATTCTCAGTAAAAGAAAGTTTATTCCATGAACATTAGAGGATTTTTTGATAGGTTCCTGGGAGTTCACAGATACGCGAGCCATGGGATGAACCAAAATTGGCCCAACCAAGTACATACCATGGTTTGTGGGATGACAATCATTATAGTATTAATAATAATAATAATAATAATAATAATAATAATAATAATAAATCAAATATGAAATAGAACAGTCAAATCTTGGGCTGTGTTTAGCCACATATGAAGTCATGCCCATTGTTGAGCAGATTCCCATGGTACCATCCAAAGATCCACAAATCAACATATTGTGCTTCTTCCAACTCTCAGTATTCACATAATGCCTTCAATGTAGTTTTCATTTTTTTCCTTTTTCTTTCTCTCACAATATGGCTATGTTAAATACAGGTATATCCTCAGAGGATACGATTATAGTAGCGCTCCAATATTACTCGGAAATGCAGTTGTTATGTTCAAGTCTTGCAGCAATAGATGACCTTGCAACTGATGATCAAAAAGATCTCACGAAACAACAGTTTGTTGCTTGGAATTTCCACAAGAGCAATATTGGCCGAAACATACTGCAGCAACTGATATCTTTCATCCTCACCCTTCACTGCACAGGCAACTGCAAGGAACTTCCTGGACCGAATCCCAACTTGATCTTTCAAATGCGCTGGAAGTCCCATGTGAGAATGGAAATACGGCAGGCAAAGCAGCCATGGACCATTTCCTTTCATCCTACTACGATGGCACGTCGGCCAATCTTAACATCTTGTCTTGTCAAAAAATTCCATTACATCTCCTCTTGCCTCGAGTCCTCAGTCCCATTAGATTTGGCGCTTGCATCCGGCTCTACAGAGGTACCACAAGGTCGGGTCTGGGTTCCAGCAGACGTCGAGACACCTGGGTTTGTTGTCAGTCGTAATGGATGTAGACCAATAGCAGTACGGATGTGGGCCATTGGCGGTGGTGGTGCCAGGGTGGCCGGTGGCAGTAGCCGCGCCGTATGTAGTAGGGCTGCGGCATGCTCCCGGGCACGCACCCGCAATGCGGCGAGGCTTGCGCCTCTTTGGGGGCCGAGTGGGGGTGGTGGAGGCGGTCCATAGGTTGGTGGAAACAGAGACAAACCAAGAGGATCTGGCACGCAGCAAGGACACAAGAGATTTCCTGGTGGTGGTGGAAGTGAGAAGGTGTTTGTCAGCATGGGTCATTGCAGGACTTCCATCTTATACAGTTGCGCACATTATTCTACATGATGCAAGGGGAAACAAAAATAAACTAGAAAGCATCTGTAAATGCAAAGCCTGTCTGCATCCATTTGCATACAGACGTCTTCTTCTTCTTCTTCTTATTCCGTTTGCTCACAATAACGAAAACAGTTTTAAAAAATAAAAAATGAGAAAATTTATGATTTTATTGAGCTTTTCCCTTTGAGCTTTTGATCTAAAAAAAAAAAATCAGCTTCTAGCTTTTGATTGGTGAACCAATTCAGTGACCCGATTTACAAATTCTTTAAATTTCAGGTCAATTTGGTGAAAATTGGTGATTTTACACAACCTTGACCTTTGGCCTTTTGATCTAACAAAAATAATTGGCATGTAGCTTTTGATTGGTGAACAAATTCATTGACCCAATATGCAAATTCTTTAAAATTCAGGTTAAATGGGTGAAAATTGGCGATTTTACGCAACATTGACCTTTGACCTTTTTATCTAAAAAAAAAAAACGGTCAGCTTCCAGCTTTTATTGGTGAACCAATTCAGTGACCCAATATGCAAATTATTAAAATTTCAGGCCAATCAGATGAAAATTGATGATTTTATGTGATGCTGACCTTTGACCTTTTGACCAACTTATTAATTTGCTTTCTCTGTATTATCATAATAATGCTTTGGTGAAAATTTGATGACAATAACTCAAATGGTAAAAAGTTACAGCCTGGACACGGACACGGACACGGACGCACATACGCACACACACACACACACACACACACACACACACACACACACACACACACACACACACACACACACACACACACACACACACACACACACACACACACAGTAACACACACATAGTAACATACACACAAACACGCACGCACACACACACACACTTGAAACACACACACACACAAACACACACACACACACACAACACACACACACAACACACACACACACACACACAACACACACACACACAACACACACACACACACACACACACACACACACACAAACAAACACATAAGTGATTACAATACCCCATCCCCTGCGCTAACTCGAGAGTTCATTGAACATGATAACCCATGCCGTGTTCAAGTATATATAGTACTTACATTTTAATAAAATAATGATTTAAACGATCGTTTAAAAACTTCCGGAAGTTTAGTGCTATTAAAGTAGTCCAGAATCAGTCCCGAACACCACTCTTATACACAACACATTGGACCCATATTTAAATTGAAGTACTGCAAAACTATAGGTTGTTGGAGTTATTATGACAGACGATTTGTGTACAACAGTGTATAATTATATTTAAATAATATAAAGATTGTAAAAGTAATGTAAGTAAAAGTGTAAAAGTAATTTTCAGCCATGTTTGTTACACCACCCTATAGAACACATTACATTAAATCTTTGTGCGTGTTGTTTGTGTCCTTTATGATATCCTTAAAAACAGTAAGTTTCCTGTTTGGAATAATTTTAAATTTTGTCACTCTTCTCTGCACACATACGATCTGGATGAATTCAAAGGCAAAGTACGTTAAAACTAAAAGTTTATCTTCCAATGAATGTGTTGAAAATATAACATTCAATAAAACACAAGTTGTTCCCTGATCATAAACTCGCAATCATAAACTGATAACACAGACAGACGGACGTACATGAGCCCATTGCTTAACCCCGCTTTTCGCTTCGCGTGCGTTTGGGTAATCAGCAAATTCTTGTTAGTTCGGCATCTCGTGTACTCGGCCTCATGTGATTGATTGTTTTCACTGGATGTTACAACCTTGGGCTACATTAATTTATCAAGTACGCAAGTATGGCAGAAATGTCGCCTCCTCTACCTCCTCCCGGAATGGATCGGGTATGCGCCTGTTCTAACAACACCCTACACCACCACTGCATGCATGTGATACATACACAACCCATAACCTATCACTACGCATCTATTCGCTTATTCATCGGTACCATTTACCATTACTTTTAATGTCATTATTCTCACGACGTGTAGAATCTGCTGTTGCACTCAGCAATGTCTTTATATTCACGATGAGTTCAAGATTGTCCTCCAGCAAAGATGTCTGTTAAGTTTAATACTTTATGGTTTTGAACCTTAAACTATCTGCTTCTGCGACTTCGTCCATTGCACAATAAATTTGTCCGAAAAACATTGATGAATTGTTGCGGAATAAAAAGCACCTTTTGCCGAGTGGGAGAGCGCGTGAGCATATGATGCAGAGGTGAGCGCAAGCATCGCTGGGAAGCAGGCAGGCGACGACAGCGCAGTTGGTCCAAATGCCAGGCGGGGGCTGGATGCGGGACAGAAATAAAGGACAGGGATGAAACACTTGTGTGTGAGTCGTGATAACCGTGCAACACATTCACAGGAAAAACAGCGAGGTCATTGGCATTTACAGGGAAAAAACAACTCGAACATTTTGGATCACTGGCTTCAGAAAATAGCTCACCCATTTTGGGTCACCGGCTTCAAAGGTGTATCAAGAAAGGAAAATGGATGAGATAAAGTGAAAAGAAAGACATAAATGTTGGTGGGAGATAATTTCGAGAGATGGAAGACATTGTCAAATATTGAAGAGTTCATATTGGATTTGTCTAATTTGCAAGAGTCGGCCATAGTCTGCTCTGCTTTACCGCATACTGCAGGCTAACTTCCAAATTCCTGTCCGAACATGTTGCCTGCAAATTTTGCAGAGCCAGAGTCATCATATAGAGGCTTCACTACTAAAATCCACGTTACCCATTCCACAGGATGACGCATATGCAGTGATGGAACTGGAGGACCTCAAGGAAGAAGTTGAGAAGTTGTGATGTTTAAGTCACGAAGATCCAGTACTGCTGTAATGGTCTACAGGTACATCTTCCTTTCTAAGCGGTATCCCTTAGTGTATAAAGACCATTTGTTATCCAGAGTTCACAACTATCTTGATAACTGTAAAATTTCATGGAGGTATATGATTCTCTAATATATAGTTCACTTTTTAAAAATACTCGGGTGGAGAAAGAAGAGAAAGAGGAGGAGGAGGAGGAGGATAAATGACTACTCTTCGACTGCTTAGTTCTCCAAAACAAGTAGCATTTGGAGACGTTGTTCACCTTCCACGTGACAGTGTCTCAAAGTACAAGACAATTCAAGAGGAGTAGAGTTGAACCCGCTGGACAAGGCATGGAAGAAAAGAACTACGCGTGCTTTGCCTTTTGGGGGCAATTCCTGCATTCTTCTTGTTCCTCATCCATTGGCATTGCAGTCCCAGAATCACACGCCAATGGCCACCTTAAGCCACGACTGGATTTTTTTTTTAAATTTTGTATACAAGATCGAACCTCGTGTAAGAGCTAACATCAATCACTCAAAAAAACAAACGGACACACAAAACATACAATAAAGGGAGCGGGAGACAAAATGGGGGGAGAGAGGGAAACACACAAGTACAACAGCATAGAACAGGGACGACGGAAGATGTATGGGAGGGAGAGGGCTTGGGGGGAGGAGGCATGAGAAGGCAGAGGTGTGGGGTGGGGACTGGGGGGGGGGGGGGAAACTGGGGGGGGGGGGGGTTGGAAAGGAAAGGTACACTGCTAGAACTTCCAGGAAAGAAAGAAGTCGGTATTTCCAAAAAAAAAGTGGATCTGGGGTGAATTAAAGGGGGTAGAAGAGATGAAGGTTTTGGATGGGGGAAGATAAGAGATGGTGGTGAACAGCTGTTTTAAAGACCTGGAGGGAGGAGTGGGATTGAAGAGAGTGAGGGACTTTGTTCCAGAGGCGGGAGTAAAGAGAAAGGAAGGAGTGAAGGTGAGCAGAGAGTCTTGATTTTGGCAGTTTAACCATAAGAGGGTTGCTGGCAGATCTTGTGCGACCTGTAGGAATATTTGGGGGACAGAGCCCAGAGAGAGCTGGGGGGGGCAAGGCCAGATAGGAGTCGGTAAAAGACAGAAAGACCACCAACCTGCCTGCGGTGAGTGACTGAAAGGCCCTCAGAATCAGCTTCATCGCGGGAGATTCCAATGATTCTGAACGCTTTGGTTTCAACAGCGTGAAGCCGAGCTAGGTGTGAGGCAGGAGCACCAGCCCAGAGGGGAGAGCAGTATTCCATTAAGCTGCGGATGAAAGCCTTGTATGTGGTGAGGAGCTCAGGTGTGCCAAGGAAGGACTTCGCACGACGGAGGATGCCCAGTCGGCGACTGGCTTTGGAGGCCATCTTGGAAATGTGGTTTACCAGGAAAGGTTGCCCAAGAATTGTATGCAATTGCATTGAGCCAATTGATTACATATACGTCGGTTCGGAACACTGGACCAGAAATACACTACACAGCGTAGAAGAAGAGCCCAAATTGCCTCTGACCTGTGTGCAAGATTACCCTTGGTTTGATTAGATTACATTTCATTCCGAAATATCAAATCCTATAATGTAATATTCATGGCAAACAATAGCTTCTCGATCTCCTTTAACAAAATCACAATCGAGCATAATCCTCACATTTATGACGTCACCCAATGTGCTCCAAAGAAACGTGTAATGGGATACCTTAATGGATCTTAGAGGGCAGGATTATTGGTGAGATGTGGAGGAACAACTTGTGATGACTTCATCGCGGGGTTACAAAGCACCGATAAAGCACTAAAAGAACAAACCGACATTTGTCGAAAGAGTGAACGCGATGCTTTGCATCATGCTCCCTTTACCTGCGAAATGGGATGTTGACAAGGCCCCAGGATTCTGATCGTATCGGATACGTCCGTGGCTGCGTTGGGCGGCCATGACACAAACGCTATGTCTCTCTGTCAAACTTCCCCTCTCGGTACAAGGTGGGACAATCTGTATTTCACGACACGGCGCTCCGACTCCCTGAAATATTAATGATTCCTCGCTTCGACCAGCGGCCGCGATAGAGTGTGGGCACGGCTCGCAAAGCCAACGAACCTACACTTCACATGAATGGGCAATTCATCCATTCATTACCGGAGGCACTGGTGAAGGCCGAAGGGCTGATGGGATGGCTTTGTGGCCGCAAACGCGGAGCCTTTGGGAACGCCGATGCATCTGCCGGGCCTTTGGGGATGCATTAGGATGTGGTGAATGCTTAGGCTCAGGCCTGTGCGGCCTGGTGGAGGCAGTGGTTTGGAGGGATATGAAGGAGGGGTTGATGGGAAAGAAGAGTTGGGCAGCACTCGAACGACCTCTAAAAGTATGACTTCCCAAAAACGCATGCCCTCCATGATGAAGACTGGTCTTTGCCTGGGCCTAAGTGCATGGCGAATTGGCCTCCTCTCAACTCGCCGCCACCATCTGGAGCAAGGTGCCTGCTTGAAGTTGTCATTAGGATCTTGGATTCTTATGTCACTGTCATCTTGGTAATGAGAGCCAATTTGCAAGCATCAACATAAATTAATTATGAATGCTGCACGACTATAACCCGTGATGAATTTAAGGTTATTAATATCTCAATTATTGTGCTGCTTGGAATATTGTAAACGTCATCATCATTTTGCCAGCCTGTACTAGAGCAAGCTGTGCAGCTGTTCGCTTCAGGCCCAGGAGGAAGGCATCACACATCAGTGTGTGCTTTACAAATCTACAACACCATTAACATTATCCACATGGGACCATCTATTTATTACGTATGCAAATACGCCGGAATGTTTTTGTTCTAATCCCTCCATCCACCACTCCCTTCCCTCCCAAATGCTCAATACATACCCTTCCCCTCCCCCCCTCCTTACTCCAATATCCTCCCAAATCTCTTTCCTTTCTCTTTCAGCTCTTCCCATATATCCCTACCCTCATTTATCTCTCCTGTTATCCTCCCATCTCCTTATTTTCTCAAATTGGAGTACTGGTGGAGTTGGCACCCCTGCCTCACACCTTGCTCAGCTTGATGGAGGACTGCTCTCCCCTTTGCGCTGGCACCTCAACCTCAGACCTTATTTAGCTCGATGGAGTACTGCTCTCTCCTTTGGGCTTTCGGCAAGGAGCACAAGGTCTGCCAACTTTTGGTGAAACTCCCAAAATCCAGAATCACTGTTCACCCTCACTCATTTTTCCTCTTTTCCCCCGCTTGTGGAATCGACTTCCACATTATTTTTAATCTCAATCTCCACTCAAAATTTCAAGACTGCTGTTCACCACCATCTCAGATCACCCCCCCCATATAGTACAAAACCATGATCTTTACTACCCTCATTAAGTCTCACCAAGCCCAACTGTTTCCAACCTTCCTGTTTTTCTTCATGAGAACTTACTTTGTATATATATATATATATTTTTTTTTGTATACAAGATCGAGGCTCGTATAAGAGCAAACATTAATCACAAAAAGACAAACTGACACATAAAACATAAGATAAAAGGAGCGGGAGACAAGATGGGGAGAGATAGGGGAGCACACAAGTACAACATTTGAGAGCAGGGACATCGGGAGATTTGTGGGAGGGAGAGGGCTTGGGGGGAGAAGGCACGTGAAGCGGGGGGGGGGGGGGGTGGGGGGGGGTATAAAACACATTGACATTGCTAGGACTTCCAAGCCAGAAGTCGGAATTTCAAAAAACTGGATCTGCGGTGAATTAACGGGGGTAGGAAAGATCAAGGTTTTGGATGGAGGAAGATAAGAGATGGTGGTAAACAGCTGTTTTAAAGACCTGGAGGGAGGAGTGGGATTGAAGAGAGTGAGGGAGTTTGTTCCAGAGGTGGGAGAAAAGAGGATTTAAAGAGTGAAGGTGAATACAGAGTCTTGATTTTGGCAGTTTAACCAGAAGAGGGTTGCAGGCAGATTTTGTGCGAGGAATATTTGGGGGACAGAGCACAGACAGAGCTCAGGGAGCTAGGCTGGAGAGGAATCGGTAGAAGATAGAAAGACCACCAACCTGCCTGTGGTGAGTGAATGAAAGGCCCTCGGAGTTAGCGTCATCGCGGGAGATTCCAATGATTCTGAAAGATTTGGTTTCACCAGCGTGAAGACGAGGTAGGTGTGAGGTAGGAGCACCAGCCCAGAGGGGAGAGCAGTATTCCATTGAGCTGTGGATGAAAGCCTTGTATGTGGTGAGGAGCTCAGGTGTGCCAAGGAAGAACTTCACACGACGGATGATGCCCAGTCGGCGACTGGCTTTGGAGGCCAGCTTGGAAATGTGGTTTTCCCAGGAAAGATCATGGCAGATATTGAGACCCAAAAGCTTGAGTGACAGAACTTCTTGGAGAGGGTTGTTCAGAAAGTAGATGGGAGGGTTTTCCCGATTATCTTTTCAGAGAGAGATCGTGAGAGTGTGAGATTTGTCAGGATTGCAAGACATGTTCCACTTGTTTGACCAGTCTGTGATTTTGTCCAGGTCTGCAGAGAGTGAGGAGGCTGCAGACTGCCGATCTGAGGGATGAGGTATGGAGCGGCAGAGAGTGTAGTCATCAGCAAAGAGGTAGAGAGGATTTTCCAGAGAGTCGGAGAGATCATTGACGAAGACCAGAAAAAGCACAGGGCCCAGAGAACCGCCTTGGGGAACTGCAGCCTGAACAGGAAGGGGAGATGAGGGAAATCGATTCAGGGCCACACGTTGACTACGACCAGTGAGGAAGTCCGCAAGCCATGCGTGGAGATTTCCATGGATACCAAAGGAGGAGAGTTTGGTGATCAGAGCGGGGTGCCAGACCGCATCGAAGGCACGTGATATGTCAAGGAAGACAGCTCTGATTTCCTCTTTGGCATTAAGGACCTCCATCCATTGTTGAAACAGCAGAAGCAGCATGCCCAGAGTAGAATGACCTGGTCTGAATCCAAATTGATGATCCGAGATCCAGCCATTGGAGAAGAGGAAGGATTTGATGTCAGAAGCGATGATTGATTTATATGACCTTGCTGATTATTGGGGGCAAGCTGATTGTTCTGTAGTTGCAAGGATCTGTTTTTGCACCTTTTTTGTGTAAAGCGGTAATGTTGGCTGATTCCCAAGCTGATGGCAGATGACCTAAAGCAAAGGAGAGGGAGAAGAGAACAGAGAGAGGGTGAAATAGAGCGGAAAAGCACGATTTTAGGACCCGTGGGCTGATGCTGTCTGGTCCAGTTGCAGAATCAGAGTCCAGGTTTGACAAAAACTTCTCCACCTTGTCAGGAGAGAAGGCCACAGAGTCCTGGAGCAGCTGGGTTCGACTGGGAAAAGTGGGTATAGAGAGAGATGGGTTCGGGACACAAGATTTTGAGGCAAACACAGACATTCATTGAGGCATTCGGCTTTTTCACGAGCGGAGTCAGCTTTGTAGCCGTTTGAGGTAAGGAAGGGGATGGAAGGGGAACAAACACCAGAAAAAGATTTGACCAGATGCCAAGCAAAGATTTGGAGGAGGGAGACAGGTTTGAGAGTTCAGTCTTGGGAGTAGAGATATATTGTTTCCTGGCTCTCCTGAGGGTAGGCACACACTTATCGAGCTTTGTGAAAGGAACTGAGATTTCCTTCAGTTGGATTAGCTTTCCATGAGGTGAAGGCAAGTTGTTTCATGGCAACTGCCTCACCACAAGCTTCAGTGTACCATGGACAGGAGGAAGGGTATGACAACTGAAGACGAGAAGGGATAAATCTATACATGAGAGAGAGCAGTTTACTTTGGAAGAATTCCCAGGAAGAGTTGATGTCAGAGGCAGTAGAGATGGGAGGCCAGTCCAGATGATTGATGCCTGCTTGAAGACCGTAACAGTCAGCCTGAGTGAAATGCCAGACTCGTCGGCGCTGAGGAGGCTCTCTGAGAATGGCCAGAGAGATATCCACTTTAACAAGGAAATGATCAATCCCCCATCATCTTGTCCACCCTCTGTGATCTCCCATAGTCTTCGTTCTTCCTCACAACCCTTACCTTCAAAATGTCTGTCTATTTTGTCCTTCAACCTCACTGTTGTGTGTTTACCCCTCTCCTTCTGCTGTTTGTTTTGTTCTGCTGTGTCCGGATCCATTATATGTTCTCGCTCCTCCATGAGCCTCGACTCAGTATTAAAAAAAATGCAATCTTCTCATTTGATGTTGCACCATGCATACATAATAAATAGATTACCGCCAAGTACACATGCAATACACATCAATCTCTTTTTAAAAACTCCGTTTCCATTATAAAGTATTTCTTCTTCTTCTCTCTCTATCTCTCTCTCTATCTCTATCTCTATCTCTATCTCTATCTCTATCTCTATCTCTCTCTCTCTCTCTCTCTCTCTCTCTCTCTCTACCCCCCTCTCTTTCCCTTTCTCAATTTTTCACTTAATTTAATCAAACGCTTACTTTGCTCTTGATGTGTTCATAGCTCTTGCGTGAGCATTTCCTTTAAAATTGTTTGTGGTTTCTGTTTGTGTCCTCACCTTTGGTTGGTAAAATTTTTATACTTGCTGGTTTCTTTTGAATATCCTTTGTTCTTTTTTGGTGTGTTTATGATCCTTATACAATGTTTCTTTGAACTCGTTGCTTGGTTTAACACTGCTTTGTGGAATGGTTTTATACTTTTATAATAAAAGGATACAAAAGTCAAAAGTCTCTCTCTCTCTCTCTCTCTCTCTCTCTCTCTCTCTCTCTCTCTCTCTCTCTCTCTCCACCCCATTCTCCCTTTTCTAATCTCTCCCCCTCATTCTCCTCTCTCCACTCTCTCTCCTCTCTCCTCTCTCCTCTCTCCTCTCTCCTCTCTCCTCTCTCCTCTCTCTCTCTCTCTCTCTCTCTCTCTCTTCTCTCTCTCTCTCTCTCTCTCTCTAGAATTAGATGACAACTTGCAAGGAATGAGGTGAGCTTCTTCGACTGGATTCGAGAAATCCTGCTCAGCTTAAATGTAATACGGTAATAGGCAAGAAAACTTTTCTTCATAATCGAATAATCCGAGATGAATAAATGTCGAGTGCCTTGAGATTTCCTTGCACGTCGGGGAATTTATTATGGCTGTAATGTGAAGAAAATGGAGTTATGAAGTCCGTCGGAACGGCTGGGGTAAGGGCCTGTTTTCGAACAGGGGAAAAGAGCACACTCGGTTTTCTGCCACTCTGGACTGAGGGATGGATTGCAATGCTGGCTAATTCATTTAGAGGGCCCGTCGCTTTGACACCTAACCTGTTTAAACAGGCCATTAGAGTTGATGGTGCTATGCGATGCGCCGTAATTTGCGCTCGAGCACCCGGCACACACAAGCATACCTGATAAAACAGGTGGGTGTGTGCACCTGCGTATATCTAGGGGTTATTCGTTTTTCATTTAAAGTTTGACAAAACTCAAGTCGATTTTTTAAAATTCATTTTTAACGACTTATAAACGTCCTACTGCTCACCTCCTTCAAAGTGTGGGTGAAAGGTTTGAGCATCTTGCTCAGCAAATAGATACAGTGACAGGTCTTCTTTCATTTGATAAACTATGGGGAACGTCAAATCCTCTTCTTCAAGCATTTTTTTTCCTGGAAAAAAATATCATGACCTTAATCATATTTGACGGACGCTCCTAACATCCAGGGTATGATCAAAAGGATTGCCTGCTAATTTGTTTGTGAAGTTGTGTCTTAAATCACTATGACGTTTGACGCTTCCTGTGCTTTAAGTTAAAATTCCCCGACACAATTTGCCGGCATTACCGTAATAAACGGGAGTCTAAACATTGGCTCCTCTGACATGACAATACCTCAACGCACACCACAGTGTCTTTGCGCTATTTTCTGATGAACCACCGCTTTCTCCTTTTTGGCTCGGGTAACTTTTTCCCATTCCTAAAAGTGAAAGGGGCATGACAGGGGCACAAAGGGGCACGAAAGGGGCATGAAAGGGGCACAAAGGGGCATGAAAGGGGCATTACAGGGGCACAAAGGGGGCATGAAAGGGGCATGACAGGGGCACAAAGGGGAATAAAAGGGGCATGCCAGAGGCATGACAGGGGCATGAAAGGGGCATGACAGGGGCATGACAGGGGCATGACAGGGGCATGACTGGGGCACAAAGGGGGCATGACAGGGGCACAAAGGGGCATGAAAGGGGCATGAAAGGGGCACAAAGGGGCATGAAAGGGGCATGAAAGGGGCACAAAGGGGCATGAAAGGGGCATGACTGGGGCACAAAGGGGGCATGAAAGGGGCATGACAGGGGCACAAAGGGGAATAAAAGGGGCATGAAAGGGGCATGACAGGGGCACAAAGGGGCATGGAAGGGGCATGACAGGGGCATGACAGGGGCATGACAGGGGCACAAAGGGGCATGACAGCGGCACAAAGGGGCATGACAGGGGCACAAAGGGGCATGACAGGGGCACAAAGGGGCATGACAGGGGCACAAAGGGAAACCTATTTTCACAATATGCTGTCGATTATTCAACATCCATTGACGGAAAGAGTGAAAAGAATCTTTGGCACAAGATGCCTCGGCGGTTGATAGGACAGCCTTCTGTGGCATGAACTTTCCATGAGTGCCTGATTCATCAAACGTAAGGATTCCATCACAAAATGATAGCATTTGGAGGATCCAGGGCCTTGAGATCCCCGAGTTGAGTCAGTGTGTGGAATGCTCGATGCGTTTGTGGTCTTCAAGACGTGAGCCGATCGATTTTTCCTGCGAGGTAATCATAGCTGTAAGGATTAGCGGTAGATTTGTACAAGGTAAATGAACGATGATCACACACACAGCACAATTGAAGACCGGGTCATCACCTTGATAGATGAGTCGGTGCTTCCTTTCTGGGACGAGGTGGGTCAGGTGTTGGAGATCGCGGTTTCGATGCAGTCGCACTGTTTTCGGCAGCTGGACTTTCTTTGCCTTCATCAGAGTCTGCGTTACCCCGCTCCATCTTGCGCCACTTTGCTCTTCGGTTCTGAAACCATACCTGACGAATATGAAAATGAGAAAAAACGGAAAAAACGCAGTAAAAAAAAACGCAGAAAAAAAAGGAAAAGTTGCTTGGCTGCATCTATAACAATAGCGGTTATTGAGTTTCTCTACAAACCTTCATTAACCAGCATGCAATACCACACGGTGTAAAGGTGTGCACAGCATAACATACAGGAACTAAAGTGGACGCGTCTGCGCGACGTCGTTCATGTAATTTTATTACAAAACATCACGCAAGCAGTTTTGCAAACCCTGCAGCCTCGAAGCAAACATGAATGTAGTTTCCTATGAACCAGCAATCTTATGCCATAGAAAACTGGCCCGCAGGGTAGCCCAGTGCTACATGCACAGTTACATCTGAGCTGTCCAGCCAGGGTTTGAATCATCAATGTGTGCGCCTGTCCTTCAGATGGACGTTAAGTTGGGAGTTCCGTTATGTAAAAAAAAAGGCTGCTGGCGTTAATCAGTGAATGTTAAGGATCCCACGGCCTCAAATTTTTGCTCTAACCTACAGCTGGAACTGCATCTCTTGCACTGGCGCAGCCCTGCAAGAACCTATGCTAACCCGCAACCTACTGCATGCAAACGATGCCGAGGACAACTACAGAAAAACCCATTGAGTTACAACTGTTCACTACCCAAAACGGGTAATGTGTATTCAAGCCAGAAGTCAGGTCAATGGAAACCAAACTTTCATCTGTCCAAAGTAAACTATCAGCAAGTGGTCACATTGTCTGATCTGCAATCCTGATCCGCGGAGGCCCACCAGGGTACGTAACAAGCTCGTTGGCATCAGCCGCTGGCACCCGGGAGTATGGGGTATTGGGGTACACATCGAAAAGCCTTCGTACAGAGGTTTCGCTCTATCTCCATGCAAAAATTCACACGGAATCTTCGGGTTGTGGCCATGCGCGTGCTTTCCTGCTTTAAATGCATTTTTCATTTAAAACTCATTTGGAGATGCAGCGATTTAAACTAATTTTGTAGAAAAATAGAGGGCTGCAAAGGAGGCTGTTATTAGGTTAGTGCTGTGTAGGACTATAATTTCTGGATTGGATTTCTGCCAGACGCCTTCACTGCTCACGTCGCGGAGAATTCTGTGAGCATTTCAAAATCAAATTAACCCCTCGACTCACCCACCTCTCCTTCTCGTCACCTCTTGCCCACTCAAAAAAAGAAAGAAGAAATCACTTACGGTGTTTCCATGCTGCCTATTAATGGAAGGAATTTGCTTACCCCTCCGTAAACATTATATAAAGCTTTGATTTGGAAATTGGACGGAAAAACGATGCCCATTGAGCAAAGGGGCAGCAGAAGACGTGCACTCGTAGCCACGACACAAGTCGGTTAAATTGTGACAATGTGGGAAAGGTGAATTTTAAAAAAACGTCTTTACTCACTACTACTACTTCTCGACATCTTTCACCCTCATCCAATTATTTCTACTTTATTGTGGAGTCGTTTGGGGAACGTTTTTAGCTCGCTCGAGTCCTTCACCAACCGGCTTGCCAGGCCTGACGTTCTACTGAAGGTGACGGGAATTTGTGGTTTGTTCACAATGCCGCCGAGAACTCGCCTGCACTTCACCGAAGGCACCCGGGGATCTTTAATCTGCAGCAATGACCGGTGCAAGCAGACGCATCCTCCACCTCCAGAAACATCAGCATGCTAGTTTATAGCTGGGTGAGGATTCAAGCTCCGGCGAGACAGCTCAGAGGCGAATGGTTGTGCCTCGAAGACGTTTACCTATCCATATACCTGTAACTCACTAGCATGGATTCCTACAGAGTCAGGGCCCTGAGACGCACATTCACCACCGCTAAATTACTCATTCTGACAAAACTTTCAAATTCCGACGTCACTCCAGAAAGAAACTGGGTGACTGAACCACCTTTAGGGGCCATTTCTCCCCACAGAGCGGGTGTTGGCCTTTTCCGGGCCACCATGGTCCCCTTTTTGAAGCAATGTTTTACAGCCGGATGCTCTTCCTGCCGCCAACCTGTTGGTCACCTCTTGTGACACACAGGGAATTACCAGTGAACTGGTACTCAATTTTGCCGACTTCGGAAGGATGACAGGCTGAGTCAACCCCCCTGGCGTTAATTCAGCGATCGACCGGGATTCGAACGCAAGATCCTAGGATCCCAAGCCGGCAACCTAACCGCTAAGCCAACACCAGGGTGCCTCTTCAGATTAAATATAAACGATGTCGATATGAGTCTCCATATTATCTTTGCTCTGGAATGCAATTATTTGGGGGAGTTTTTGCCTTGAACTAACACCAACCATCGAGCCCTGAAGCCATTATCAGTCATTGCTTTGTCACGAGCCACCAATATATTTATTTTCCACCATTAGCTTCTGCAATTAACGTTTTCGTTACGGCCTTGCCCACCCCGTCATCTGTCACCAGCCCATCGTTTGTTCAACTGCCCAGCTAATCACCACGTTTGGGATGCAGCTCCTTATGATTGCATGCAGTTTCCAGGTCGGTGTGGTCCTCTCCCCCATGACGACCCCTTTGCGTGCTCCTAAAGGAACTGTCGGGATGGATAACACAGTTTTAAACGTAGAATTTGATTATGATGGATGTACTTGGATTTGGGAAGGGGAGTGGTGGTAGGAAGCCATATTAATCCAACCTGGAATTTCATTTCAGATTCTTTCCTCCGCGCAGAGAAAACCTCTCTTTGATGTAATTATTTAAGCTGACGCCTTACGAGTGACACCTTATTTTTCCTTCGATGCATCCCCATGCTAACTCGAATCTCCCCATGCTGTGGTGAGTTCAGGCCCATTCTGTGGAAATTTTTGCTAGTTCGAGGACGTTGACTTCCAGTGTGTCCATCTGCGTAGGGTTCCCAGTGCAGTCTCTCTGTCTGTCCATCCTCCTGGCAATGAGGTAGCCGTCGCCAATGAGGAACTCTCTTTACCATCTTATTGATCAGTCTTTGGTCCTCGTACATGGATTTACAGACTTCTCCACCGCACGCGCTTACCTTTAGTCCTGTATATACTTTAACTATTCTCCCTTTTATTACCTCCGCCACCGAAGGTGGATGGAGGTTATGTTTTAACCCCAGTCTGTCTGTCGCATTCACTTGTCACAGGATATCTCAATAAACTGTGGACGGACTCGGATGAAAATTGGTAGACAGGTTGTTTGGGTGTGTGACAACGACTAAATGACTAGACTTTGGTGAAGAGCCGGATACTAGAATTTTAAGTGGCTTTTTACCATTGAGAGAGAGCACCAAAAACGATATGCAGTACAGCACGGTATTTCAAAAAGTTGTGGACGAGTTATGACAAAACTTGGTGGATGACTTGGTGATGTGTCAACAACAAGGAGATCCGATTTTGATTAAGGAGCGGATCCAGATCCGACCTATCAGTGGGATACAAAACGTCATCTGTTCAGTTTGGCGGAGGTATGCGCTCTTTGGCGGAGGTATGCTTTACAAGTTTGACCATGAGTCAACCTTTGACCTTTTGACCTGAAAAAATAGTTTGTTTCCAAATTTAGTGACTCAGTATGCAAATGCTGTTCAATCTTCAAGTCAATCAGATGAGAAATGACAATTTTAGAAATTTGACCTCAATATGACCTTTGACTTTTGACCTTAAAATCAACAGGCTTCTTCCTTATGACCAACACTACCATTTGGTAAAGTTTCGTGAAGATCGTTGAAGATCGGTTTATATATGTGACCTGTCGGCGTTTGACAGACAGACAAGCAGACAGAATAACGCAGAAGACAACCAATATACATGAAAAATCTTCGATTTTCGCAGGTAACAAACAGACAAACAAACAGTGGTGAAAACATAACCTCCATTCACCTTAGGTGGCGATGGTAATTAGAGAATTATTGCTCTAACCTCGAGTTCCCTCTGTCCCAAGCAAACGAACTGCAAATGGGTCAATGCCCCAAGGATATCGCTTCGCCCCTTAGCTGGGCATGCGGATTAGTAGTAGTAGTAGTAGTAGTAGTAGTAGTAGTACTAGTAGTAGTAGTAGTAGTAAAAGTAGTAGTAGTAGTAGTAGTAGTAAAAGTAGTCGTAGTAGTTGTAGTAGTAGCAGTAGTAGTAAAAGTAGTAGTAGTAGTAGTAGTAAAAGTAGTAGTAGTAGTAGTAGCAGTTGTAGTAAAAGTAGTAGTAGTAGTAGTAGTAGTAGCAGTTGTAGTAAAAGTAGTCGTAGTAGTAGTAGTAAAAGCAGTTGTAGCAGTAAAAGTAAAAGTAAAAGTAGTAGTAGTAGTAGTAGTTGTAGTAGTAGTATTACTAGTAGTAGTAGTAGTAGTAGTAGTAGTAGTAGTAGTAGTAGAAGAAGAAGAAGAAGAGGCAGAAGAAGATTACTCGGTGTCTTACGCCGGGGGACGAGATACCACCGGGACCTGGAAAAATTACAAATTCCTGCCCAAATCACCTTCAGTCCAATGTCAGGCCCGGCCGCCCAGTTCATAAAAGGCCTGGGTCAGAAATGTTCCTTGGCCGACTCCACAATGTGGGAATAATTGGGGCCATTAAAGAGGTATGGAAGGGGAAAACGATGACAAACTCAGAAATGGAATATGAGTGAGTGGTGGACTCATTGTGATTAAGAACAACGTGGACCAGCACCGAATGTCAAGTGGACACCTTCTCTTTTAAAGGACTCCTTGAGAAATTGGGAAAATGAAAGCTGTAACCTGGAGTGGAATGCTATGCGAGACTTGTGAGTTGAAGCAGTTATCGGGTTGAATGAACTTTAATGAGCCAAGGGAAATCTATTTATTATCTCAATGGAACATCCGAGGGGAGGGTCAAACATATGCTCATTTGCATACGTATTAAATGGATGGCCTTTTAAATGAAAGGGCACGTGAAGCGCAGGAGTTAAAAAAGGTGGAATGGCCCTCTTATCCAAGAGACAGTCGACGATTGAAATTAAGCAGTCAGACGTGTTTGTAAGGCTTCGTATATGGCAAAAACTATCGATCACCAGTCTGACCCTAACATGTCATCCTGCGCTCTCCATGGTTTCGTGCTCCATTTGGAGTCTGCAGCTCGAGACTGGGAGGAACATGAAAGTGTGACACCTAACATGTCATCCTGCGCTCTCCATGGTTTCGTGCTCCATTTGGAGTCTGCAGCTCAAGACTGGGAGGAACATGACAGTGTGACACCTAACATGTCATCCTGCGCTCTCCATGGTTTCGTGCTCCATTTGGAGTCTGCAGCTCAAGACTGGGAGGAACATGACAGTGTGACACCTAACATGTCATCCTGCGCTCTCCATGGTTTCGTGCTCCATTTAGAGTCTGCAGCTCAAGACTGGGAGGAACATGACAGTGTGACACCTAACATGTCATCCTGCGCTATCCATGGTTTAGTGCTCCGTTTGTTGTCTGCAGCTCAAGACTGGGAGGAACATGACAGTGTGACACCTAACATGTCATCCTGCGCTCTCCATGGTTTCGTGCTCCATTTGGAGTCTGCAGCTCGAGACTGGGAGGAACATGAAAGTGTGACACCTAACATGTCATCCTGCGCTCTCCATGGTTTCGTGCTCCATTTGGAGTCTGCAGCTCAAGACTGGGAGGAACATGAAAGTGTGACACCTAACATGTCATCCTGCGCTCTCCATGGTTTAGTGCTCCGTTTGTTGTCTGCAGCTCAAGACTGGGAGGAACATGACAATGTGACACCTAACATATCATCCTGCGCTCTCCATGGTTTAGTGCTCCATTTGTTGTCTGCACTGGGAGGAACAAGACAGCCTGACACCTAACATGTCATCCTGTGCTCTCCATGGTTTAGTGCTCCATTTGGAGTCTGCAGCTCAAGACTGTGAGGAACAAGACAGCGTGACACCTAACATGTCATGCTGCGCTCTCCATGGTTTAGTGCTCCGTTTGTTGTCTGCAGCTCAAGACTGGGAGGAACATGACAGTGTGACACCTAACATGTCATCCTGCGCTCTCCATGGTTTCGTGCTCCATTTGGAGTCTGCAGCTCGAGACTGGGAGGAACATGAAAGTGTAACACCTAACATGTCATCCTGCGCTCTCCATGGTTTCGTGCTCCATTTGGAGTCTGCAGCTCAAGACTGGGAGGAACATGACAGTGTGATACCTAACATGTCATCCTGCGCTCTCCATGGTTTAGTGCTCCGTTTGCTGTCTGCAGCTCAAGACTGGGAGGAACATGACAGTGTGACACCTAACATATCATCCTGCGCTCTCCATGGTTTAGTGCTCCATTTGTTGTCTGCAGCTCAAGACTGGGAGGAACAAGACAGCCTGACACCTAACATGTCATCCTGTGCTCTCCATGGTTTAGTGCTCCATTTGGAGTCTGCAGCTCAAGACTGGGAGGAACAAGACAGCGTGACACCTAACATGTCATGCTGCGCTCTCCATGGTTTAGTGCTCCGTTTGTTGTCTGCAGCTCAAGACTGGGAGGAACATGACAGTGTGACACCCAACATGTCATCCTGCGCTATCCATGGTTTAGTGCTCCGTTTGTTGTCTGCAGCTCGAGACTGGGAGGAACATGACAGCGTCACACCTAACATGTCATACTGCGCTCTCCATGGTTTAGTGCTCCATTTGGAGTCTGCAGCTCAAGACTGGGAGGAACAAGACAGCGTGACACCTTAACATGTCATGCTGCGCTCTCCATGGTTTCGTGCTTCATTTGGAGACCGCAACTCGAGACTGGGAGGAACATGACAATAAGACACCTAACATGTCATCCTGTGTTCTCCATGGTTTCGTGCCTCGTTTGGAGTCCGCAGCTCAAGACTGGGAGGAACATGATAGGAAGACACCTAACATGTCATCCTGTGTTCTCCATGGTTTAGTGCTCCGTTTGTTGTCTGCAGCTCAAGACTGGGAGGAACATGACAGTCTGACACCTAGCATGTCATCCTGTGTTCTCCATGGTTTAGTGCTCTGTTTTTAGTCTGCAGCTCAAGACTGGGAGGAACATGACAGTGTGACACCTAACATGTCATCCTGTGCTCTCCATGGTTTAGTGCTCTGTTTTTAGTCTGCAGCTCAAGACTGGGAGGAACATGACAGTGTGACACCCAACATGTCATCCTGCGCTATCCATGGTTTAGTGCTCCGTTTGTTGTCTGCAGCTCGAGACTGGGAGGAACATGACAGCGTGACACCTAACATGTCATACTGCGCTCTCCATGGTTTAGTGCTCCATTTGGAGTCTGCAGCTCAAGACTGGGAGGAACAAGACAGCGTGACACCTAACATGTCATCCTGTGCTCTCCATGGTTTAGTGCCTCATTTTGAGTCCGCAGCTCAAGACTGGGAGGAACATGACAAGTTGACAGTGTGACACCTAACATGCCATCCTGTGCTCTCGATGGTTTCGTGCTCCATTTGGAGTCCGCAGCTCGATACTGGGAGGAACATGACAGTCTGACACCTATCATGGCATCCTGTGCTCTCGATGGTTTCGTGCTCCATTTGGAGTCCGCAGCTCGAGACTGGGAGGAACATGACAGTCTGACACCTAACATGTCATCCTGTGCTCTCCATGGTTTAGTGCCTCATTTGGAGTCCGCAGCTCGAGACTGGGAGGAACATGACAGTCTGACACCTAACATGTCATCCTGTGCTCTCCATGGTTTAGTGCTCCATTTGGAGTCTGCAGCTCGAGACTGGGAGGAACATGACAGTCTGACACCTAACATGTCATCCTGTGCTCTCCATGGTTTAGTGCCTCATTTGGAGTCCGCAGCTCGAGACTGGGAGGAACATGACAGTCTGACACCTAACATGTCATCCTGTGCTCTCCATGGTTTAGTGCTCCATTTGGAGTCCGCAGCTCGAGACTGGGAGGAACATGACAGTGTGACACCTAACATGTCATCCTGTGCTCTCCATGGTTTAGTGCTCCATTTGGAGTCCGCAGCTCGAGACTGGGAGGAACATGGGGCAGACAAACATTCGGCGTTTAGTTTTAACAACAATGTCCTAACTGTGGCAGCAATGCGCGCGGTCCACAGTGCAAGCGGCACACGTGGGAGCCTTGAGGCCTCGAAGCAAACCCTGTCCGCAGGTCGCTTCTCTCAATTACCAGCCTGGACGTTTCAATCGCGGCGCGAGGCCGTGCGCAGTAACCGCGTTACGCTCGCTCTCTGTGGGCGCACGGACCCCGCGCTGATTGCATTAGTCCCCGACCCCGTGCGGGTCGCTCGCACCCACGCCGGATCGTAACGTCGTTAAAGCCCCGGTGAAGGGCTTAAGGCGAGGCGCAATCGCGTTAAGGTCTCCGCTGTAGATCGGTTCGTTCACCCCCAGCTCCAGCACGCTACCGCGAAGCAATTTTCGGGTGTAACGCGATTTGCCTTGTCAATGGCTCCCGTTATCACGTTTGCCTGTCGGTCCAAACGCGTGAATGAGCGGATTCCTCAAATCCCTCCAGTCCCATGGAAGTGGATTCACACATGCTGATCTTGCCCCCACCCCTCCCCCATAACCCCAACAGGGAATCACGTGATGTAGCGAGTGCATGATGGGATTGCCCCGCCCGCACAGTTGGCTCGATCAGCATGATGAGGTCCCCAAGTGAATAAAAGTTTCCGTGATGGAGCTCGATTCATGGATGCAAGATGGCCGGCAAGCCACAAGGGATGAACAAAGATCGAGAAGCCATAACGGTGGGAAAAGTACAATAATGAAAGAACGGAAATGATTCATGTTTTTCAGAACTCGAAGCAAGACGTTGATTCCAATATGTAACTAGAAGAGCACTCGATAGTGAGCATACCTCCGCCAAGCTGAACAGTATTATGTTTTGTATCCTACTGATAGGTCGGAGCTGGATCCAGATCTGAACCAAAATCCTATTAGCTTGTTCTTGTAACTTACCCAACTCATCTCCCAAGTTTTGTCATAATCCCTCCACAACCTTTTGAAATCTCATGCTGTATATCGTTCTTGGCCCTATCACTCAATGGTGAAGAATCACTTTCAAAAATGAAAAAATTCTCATATCCGGTTCCAAATCTTCACCAAAATCTAATCATTTTGTCCTTGTCACACACCCAACATCTGCACCAAATTTCGTCCAAATCCGTCCACAGCTTTCCTGTTCACAGACAGACAGACAAACAGGGTTGAAAACCCTTCAGTGGAAGAGGCAATACGCCATTACGTAATAGTCGAAACAAACATGATTTTTAGGAGTGATTTTAGGGGCCATCACCCTATTAATTCCGAAAAGGGGGAGCAAGCACTGGGGGAGGGGTGGGTGGAGTTAAATATCGAGAAAAATCTATTTGAGAAAAGGAAGAGAGGGAGAAGGATAGGGAAGGGAATGTAAGAAGATAAGTAAGCGAAAGAGAGTGCAGGAGGATAGTGGATAGTCAAGGGAAATGAATGTATCATAAGAATATAGGTACAAGACAAGGGAATGTCTGAAGATAAGAGAAGAGCGTGTAGGAAGATATAAGGATATTAATATGACGACAGGGGTTAAAAGAGGATGGGAAGGCAATGTATGAAGATAAGGAAGAAAAGGGATTGGTACAGGGCAGGAAGGAAAAATGTAATGGAAGAGGACAGGAGTCAAAAGGAGAGCACAGTAGGCTATATGGGAATTGTGAAGGAGATAACAAATAGATTTAGATATCAAAAGAGTAGGTACAGATGAAAAAGATACATGGGTAGGATATTAAAAACCTAATTATATATATATACACACACCACGTTCTAACCACTGATTGACTGATATTAACGTTCGGTACCTTCCAGGTGTCATATACATCTGAAATTTGGCGTGCCGACGGACATCGAAGCTGGTACACCGGGAAAAATCCCACAACCGTCGGAAAGCATCCGAAAATGAAAATTTATGTAAAAAACCATAAACGCATACATAAAATAACAAGATCAAAAAACCCTAAATTGATATCTAGCAGCAGGTTGGTGATGCTTGCCTATAAATCATAAAGCTTCTATTTACTATGTACATATGTACGAAGCACGGTTTGTTATTACGTACCATATGTGTAAGCATACCCCACTAGTATGTATATATATATATATGTGTATATATATGTGTGTGTATATATATATGTGTGTGTATATATATATATATATATATATATATTTATATATATATATATATGTATATATATATATATATATATATATATATATATATATATATATATATATATATATATATATATATATATATATATCTCTCTATCTATAATTCCAGTAATCTCTGTATGTGTGTCTGTGTGTCTGTGTGTCTGTGACCGCTGTTTCTCGACAACCACGGGTCCGATATACTTGAAACTTGCCAGGTATATTGCTGGGGACCCGAGGATGTGCCTTTTCAAGGTTTCATATTAATCGGACAAGTAGTTACCGAGCTATGGCGATTTAGCCGTTCGCCGTTCGCTTTGGCTTTGCGAATGGACCAAACCATTTCATGGAAATAGAGGGGGGGGGGGTTCTGTGGTCGTTGCGAATGGACCAAACCATTTCATGTAAATAGAGGGGGGGGGTTCTGTGGTCGTTACTGCCACGTGGTTTCAAAGTTTTTTTTTGTTGTTGTTGTTTGCACGCATGTTTTTTTGCACCCACGTACGGGCACGCCCTAGTATATATAAATGTGTATATATATGTGTGTGTATATATATATGTGTGTATATATATATATATATATATATATATATATATATATATATATATATATATATATATATATATATATCTATATATATATATATATATATATATATATATATCTATATATATATATATATATATATATATATATATATATATATATATATATATATATATATATATTAAAATAAATAAATATAAAATAATAAAAACAATAAAATGTAAATATAAATAACAAAACGTAAATATAAGGTAATATAATAAAATGTATAAAATATAGATATAAAAGGAGGGAGGGGTAAGGGGTGTGTATATTTCAATTTTTTTTTTGACATTTTACATACGTGATAGATACAGACGGTCCCGAAGGCCTTTTAAACTGTACTTTCATATGTGCACTCATAAGTCGTAAAACCCTCATGGTACATCAAGCAGCAAGTGCTGCATACAGACTGTAACCAGTTAGGGTATTTCAAACAAATGCAATCTTTGGGACAAAACTACATATTAAAGGTATGAATATACGTTCGAAGTCGCGGAAATAGTCCTCCAAGGATCAACGATAAGCCATCTTGCAAACGTTTTAATAATGACCGTGACATGTAGGCCACAGTTTACCCGAATTGCATTATCCGTAACATGGAATGGTTGTTCATCTCAGGCCTGGTTTTATAGGATTAAAGAAACTCCAGTGCCTAGGGTGCATGCCACTACATCATCTGAGTGAGGTTTATCGGACTTTCATGAGCAAAAGAGTAAAATCCACTTGTGCCTCATTTTGCCCTCTCTGTGATGTCACCATAAAAATCGCAGGCCACTTTGTGGCTATTTAGTGTGCGTACGCACCCCTTTACCATGGTACATCGTCCTGTAAATCGTTACAGTTGCTGCTGTTAAAGGCAGATGAAAGCACCAAAAGGGCTTCTGTAATAAAACAATGGGGCGGCTAAGTGAAAATCCGGAGCAGGGATGCATTTTTCTGTTACTTTATACAGTGTCAATGCAAAGTGAAACTTTATGCCTCCATTGACCTTCATTATTTTATCTGCAATCTAGATTGGAACACTGGGCTGGCAATATGGCCTGGAGATAGGTACACTCATCTCCAAGCTGTCTTAGCCTGGGTTCATAATCCCGACCCTGATATATACTGTGCCTTCAAAAACAATTCACACCCCTTGGCTTTTTCACATTTTGTTGTGTTGCAGTCTGAATGAAAAATTTATTAAATTGAGATTTTTTTGTCACTGATTTACACAGAATACCCCATAATGACAAAGTGGATTTTTTGTTTTTAGAAACGTTTACAAAATAACATAAAATGAAAAGCTGAAATGTCTGGAGTCAATAAGTATTCAACCCCTCTGCTATGAAAATCCAAATTAAGCCCAGGTATATCCAACTTTCTTTGATCATCCTTGAGATGTCTCTTCACCTTGATTGGAGTCATGGCCATCGATGGATGGGGATGTGGTATTCTAGAATACTTACCCTGCGCAGACAAGTTGGTGTCAGTCAACTCTTCTTCTGTTTTGAACGTTTCTTTTTTTTGATCCAATATGGCTGCCAGACCACTTGAGCGATGACATAATAAATTTATATTCTCTAATATAATTGTTGCATAGATCATGCTCAATAAATTTCAAACTGATCAGACTAAGCGTTGTCCCTGTCGAATTATGACGTCATGACTTTCACTCACTCACCGCAGGCAGGTTGGTGGTCTTTCCGTCTTCTACCGTCTCCTCTCTGGCCTTGCCCCCCCAGCCCTCTCTGGGCTCTGTCCCCCAAATATTCCTACAGGTCGCACAAGATCTGCCTGCAACCCTCTTATGGTTAAACTGCCAAAATCAAGACTTTCTGCTCACCTTCACTCCTTCATTCCTCTTTTCTCCCGCCTCTGGAACAAACTCCCTCACTCTCTTCAATCCCACTCCACCCTCCAGGTCTTTAAAACAGCTGTTCACCACCATCTCTTATCCTCCCCCATCGAAAACCTTGATCTTTTCTACCCCCGCTAATTTCGGTCCCCTTGTGTTTTATACCTCTCCCCCCCCCTCCCCCTCCCATGCCTCCTGCCCCCAAGCCCTCTCCCTCCCACACTTCTCCCTGCTCTCAAATGTTGTGGTTGTGTGCTTCCCCTTCTCTCCCCATCTTGTCTTCCGCTCCCTCTTTTTGTATATTTTGTTTATCTGGTTTGTTTTGTTTGTTTGTTTGTGAAATAAATGTTAGCTCTTTCACGAGCCTCGATTCAGTATACAAAAAAATAATAATAATAATAAGTATGGCATCAATGACGTCATCATTAACAACACCTCTTCCCCATGCTGAGTTCTTTAAAATGAGCCACGTTTCAATTTTTTCCATAGAGCGGTTTTGGAGATATAGAGGTGCAACATTTTCGGTTTTGCCAAGATGGTGCTTGTAACACATTATCTATGACGTCATGATTATCATTAAAATATTCTAAAGGAGGAGGCGCTCCTATGGTGAAAATTTCGTGTCCATCAGACCAACAGTTTCTGGAAAAAAATTAATAATGATTGGATGGATAAGTGTTGTATTTGTCGAATTATGACGTCACCAATGACATCATCATTAACATATCTTATTCCCCATGGGGAGTAGTTGACAATGAGCCAGGTCTCAATTTTTTCCATGGAGTGGTTTCAGAGATATCGCGGTGCGAATTTTTTCCAAGATGGCGTCTGTACCACGTGCCCTATGACGTTATAATTATGAATAAAAAAATTCTACAGGCGGAGGCCCTCCTATGGTAAAATTTCGTGTCAATCGGACCAACAGTTGCCGAGAAAATGAATTTAAAAAATGCAGACACGGCACACATAGGGCACACGGCACACGTACGGCACACGGTACACATACGACACACGTACATAACCGAATGCTTAACCCCGCTTTTCGCTTTGCGAGCGCAGGGTAATTATGTATAAATCAATATTAACTTTCCCCAAATAAGTTATCTCTTAAATTAGGGGTTCCCAACCTGGGGTGCCCGCACCCCAGGGGGTGCGAGATGGAATATCTGGGGGTGAGACAAAGAGCAATTCGCCCAAATGCTGGCTTACTTAGCTGACATTTTCACTCGTATGAATGACCTGAGTGTTTCTCTTCAAGGAAAAGGGATAAACATATTGTAGGCTTGTGAAAAGTTGAATGCCTTCTGTTACGTGGTCCCCTCGGTGAATACCTGGTCTCGGTGACCCCCGGACCATGAGAGGAACTTCGCCAGAAAGTTATATTATATATGCGCTTTCGCCACGCAATCCATATGAATTCCACCCGAGACAACTGATGTTCAAGGATATATTTCAATGGTAATGATACCATACAATTTCAATGATACAACCACGGAGATTTTCCCCGAGCAATCAACAATAAACAACCATCAACAATTCCCAATCCACAATCAATTCCCTATGAGTAAGATGGCCATCTTATATGTGTGTGTCCCCGTGAGTACTCACGACCCCCTTTTGGTCTCGGTCCCGCACAATGTCTCTGGGCCCCTCCTGACCAAGATGATGGTCGGCGTCGCCGCACTCGGGCGGTTGAACGAACCCCGGGTGGACGTGTTTCCACCGGGCAGGTATCGTACCCGGCACCCCGGCTGCAGCCCCTCGTGGCCACGCGAAGCGGGTACGGGAAAGCAAGCCAAAAGCCCCACGCCGCTTGCAAGGCGTGTTAGGCCCCAACGGGCGACCCGTACGCGTCTTTTTAGACGGTGTCGCGAACGGTGCCAAACGCTGGGTCGGTGCACGGCCACACGACAGTTTGACGTCCACCGGGCAGGTATCTGTCCCGGTAACTCCTCTCGCCAGATGGGCTCGGGAACGCCGCTTTTCCACACGGCTCAATCAATCCCACCTTTCGTCGGAGCGGGGCGAGGAAGAAGAATACTCGTCCTTTTTCTTCCTCGTGTCTTTTCTCTTCCGTTTCCGGTCACTTCCGTTTCCGGACACTTTGCAGAAGGGCTCCTGACCCTCCAACCACAACAACCCTTAATCTATTACACCTGGATAAGCAAAGACCTGAATGGTAATTCACATACATTCACATAAATATGTAACACTCCCCCCCTTCAAGAAAGAAAGTTTGAACCCAGCGAAAACTTTCTTTGCCGGCCAATTTGGAGAAACAAACCAGATAACTCAACCCCCCCCACATTATCAGTTCCCCCCGGGCACAGTTATCACTTAAAAATAAAGCAACCAAAATTTCACCACAACCCCTCCAGATTACTCCCTCTGGACTAAGCACCAGCAACGACATTGTCCCTGTCAAATCAAACTCCCTCTCATGACCCTCTGACTTTGACCGTCAGTTTCTTGTGAATGAAGGTTAAGGGGTTGATCAAAGATCCAAAGTTAAGCAACTCGATAGCACTTTTTCCGGGAGGCCAAGCCGAGTATTCACTACATGGATGCCTTTAGGAACGTGGAGTTCACGGTTAGTCCATGCAGGAAAGTTCTCTACATGGGCGCCTTGAGGAACGTGGAGTTCACGGTTAGTCCGTGCATGAAAGTTCACTACATGGACGCCTTTAGGAATGGCGTTCACGGTTAATCCGTGTAGGAATCTTGGCTCGGCGGCTCTGCCGCATTCAGTGCTTCAACTTCTCAGAACTTCCCTAATAATTATGGTGGGACCGCTTGTCCCTGTAGTCCCATGAATAGCGGTCTCCTTCTCGGCCACTACTTTGACAATCCTTCCTTCGGGAGCTGCCGTAACTCAGGGAGCCTCCATAATAATATCGATTGCGGCCACCACCAAAACTACCGCCCAGTTGTCCTCTCCTGTAGACCTCTCGACGCCTACGAAATGCCTTCCCTACTGTTATGGTCCGACCCTCCAAATCCTTGCCATTCCAATTCTTCTCTGCCTCTCTGGCGTCTTTTGTGCTGGCAAACGTGACAAAGCCGAACCCTCTTGACTGTTGCGTTTCCCAGTCTCTTACCAACCGCACTTCCACCAGCGGCCCATATCTGTTGAAGACAGAGGTCAGAACTTCTTCCTCTGTTTTGAAGTTCAGTCCCCCTACAAATAACTTGGCACTTTTGTCGCCATCCCGAGCTGGTGTGGTGTTATTTTCCCTGCTGGGCTCTTTACCAACCCTCAGGTTACCATAAACTTGACCCCCGGCCAAATCATTCCCGATAACCACAGATACACCCTCTACAGGAAGCGTGGCTTGTAAACCGACGGTGACCGGTCCTGACACCAAATCGGACTCCAAATGGATGACATGAAGGGGAGCACTAACACCGCCCCCGATCCCCTGTAAATGAACACTATCCACCGTTGCCGTCTCCTCGGACCATGGCAAAATGCCTTCAAGCATTAAAGATTGATGTGCCCCTGTGTCCCTCAATATCCTAACCGGTTTCCGGTTAGTCGAGGCTCCATCCCGTGACACAAACCCCTCTGAAATAAATGGTTGGTAACCCTTTTGATGGCGATTTCTCACAATGGCCATTGCATTTGGAGTCGTAATAGTCGGACTCCGCTCTGGGTCTTCCCTTTTCCGGAGGTAACATTTGGACATCAAGTGTCCAGTTTTATGGCAAAAAGCACAAGTAGGCCCGGGGGAGAACCTCGGGGTCGGCCTTGAGCCCCCCGAAAAATAAGTTTGTCTTGGGTCCGTAGCCCTCTGATTTCTAACAGTTGGGGTATCATAGTTGTCCCCATAATCATCTCGAGGTCGCCGCCATGTATTGTCGTTCTCCGCACCTGCTGTTCCCCACCTCCCCTGCGGAGATCTAGGCGAGGAGTTAGGTTCGTGGACCCCTATTCGGTGGGTTAAGGCATAATCATCTGCCATGGGGGCTGCGTCCCACAACTTTGGTACTTTCTTTTCCTGCAGGTACACTTTGATGTCCTCGTGGACACACTGCTGAAATTCCTCCACCAGGATCAAATCACGCAATGTTTCGAAGTCTTTCCCGACTCCTTTTGACTCACACCACCGATCAAACATGTTTTCTTTCACTCTGGCAAACTCCACATGGGTCTCACTCTCCCTCTTCCTGGCATTCCTGAAGTTTTGCCTGTAAGCTTCCGGAACCAACTCATAGGCTTTGAGGATGTGCTTCTTCAGTACCTCATAATCTGCACATTGGTCCATTGGTAGCGCCGAATAAATCTCTTGAGCTTTTCCCACCAGCACACTTTGCACGAGTATGGTCCAGGCCTCCTCCGGCCAGTTTAATTGTCGAGCCACTTTCTCAAAGTGTGGAAAAAATCTCGCGACTTCCTTTTCACTGAACGGTGGAACCAGCCTCACATGTCTGCCCACATCCCAGGTTTTCTGGTAAGGTGTCGACCCCGTCAGCAAGGGTGGTGCCTCTCCCCGTTCTCTCATTAACTCCAGCTCCTTGAATTTAATTTCTTGCTGAAGCTCCATGTCACGTTCCTTTAATTCCCTTTCCGCTTTTTTCTCCTCTGCTTCGAGTTCCCTTGTTTTCATCCTTTCTAACCTTTCCTGGAGTTCTCGTTCCCCTCTCCTTTCTTCTTCTGCTTGTTTCTCTTCTCTCCTCTCTTCTGCTTTCCTTTCTTCTTCTTTTAACCTTTCCTGGAGTTCTCGTTCCACTCTCCTTTCCTCTGCTTGTTTCTCTTCTCTCCTCTCTTCTGCTTTCCTTTCTTCTTCTTTGATCCGTTCCTGGCTCCGTAATTGCAACTCCAGTTTCCGGAGCTCATCGTCTTCTGGTTCTTCGGGTAGCCACTCCCAGGCTAACTCGTCCCATGTTCCTAATCCCACCATAGATTGTATCACCGTGGTCTGCAACTCTGCCTTCCTCAAATTAGTTCGGACCTCCAAGTTAAAATGTTTGGCCAATTTCAAGAGGTCCGACTTTAGTAACGCTCGGAACTGTGCCTCACTCGGTGTTACCGCAAAGTTCTGTGCCACAAACGCCATGGTGACTATCGTTAACACCTGTTAACCTTCACCCAAGACTTTACCCCAATTTCCCCAAAAATTTACCAATTAATACTTAATTAATAAATTTTAATTAATAAAAATATTATTTTATTATTTTATACAAATACACTTTTAGATCCCGGACGTAGACCCAATTGCGAATCGTAATTTGGACGAGCCCCCAATTCTGTTACGTGGTCCCCTCGGTGAATACCTGGTCTCGGTGACCCCCGGACCGTGAGAGGAACTTCGCCAGAAAGTTATATTATATATGCGCTTTCGCCACGCAATCCATATGAATTCCACCCAAGAGACAACTGATGTTCAAGGATATATTTCAATGGTAATGATACCATACAATTTCAATGATACAACCACGGAGATTTTCCCCGAGCAATCAACAATAAACAACCATCAACAATTCCCAATCCACAATCAATTCCCTATGAGTAAGATGGCCATCTTATATGTGTGTGTCCCCGTGAGTACTCACGACCCCCTTTTGGTCTCGGTCCCGCACAATGTCTCTGGGCCCCTCCTGACCAAGATGATGGTCGGCGTCGCCGCACTCGGGCGGTTGAACGAACCCCGGGTGGACGTGTTTCCACCGGGCAGGTATCGTACCCGGCACCCCGGCTGCAGCCCCTCGTGGCCACGCGAAGCGGGTACGGGAAAGCAAGCCAAAAGCCCCACGCCGCTTGCAAGGCGTGTTAGGCCCCAACGGGCGACCCGTACGCGTCTTTTTAGACGGTGTCGCGAACGGTGCCAAACGCTGGGTCGGTGCACGGCCACACGACAGTTTGACGTCCACTGGGCAGGTATCCGTCCCGGTAACTCCTCTCGCCAGACGGGCTCGGGAACGCCGCTTTTCCACACGGCTCAATCAATCCCACCTTTCGTCGGAGCGGGGCGAGGAAGAAGAAGACTCGTCCTTTTTCTTCCTCGTGTCTTTTCTCTTCCGTTTCCGGTCACTTCCGTTTCCGGACACTTTGCAGAAGGGCTCCTGACCCTCCAACCACAACAACCCTTAATCTATTACACCTGGATAAGCAAAGACCTGAATGGTAATTCACATACATTCACATAAATATGTAACACTTCAAAGAAAAGTTACGTCTTTGGCGTCAAAGGATGGAAAGAGGCAATCTCTCAAATTTTCCTTCACTTGAAGAGATGGTTGATGATGCTGGATCCAAACTCCTACTGTGCGTGAAGAAATTGTGGCTCATTTGGAAATGCTGTCAGAATCGTTTGATGGATATTTTGCTGCTGGAGACCTGAAGATTTCAGAAGAATGGATCATGAATCCATATTCCTACAATATGGAGAAAATGTCAAATGATGAAGAACTGAAGGAAGATCTTATTGATTTGCGGACAAATCGAGTTCTTGAAATGCAATTTGAAAGCAAGACTTTGGATGAGTTTTGGTGTGCAGCACTGGATATGTTCCCAAGATTTGGTGGAAAAGCACTCCGTGTCCTCATTCCATTTGCAACGACATACTTGTGTGAATCTGGATTCAGTTCTCTTTTGTCAATCAAGACAAAATCTAGGAATCGCCTGAATCCACAGGCAGACCTGCGGATCGCAGTCAGCAAGAAAGTTCCACGTTTTGACAAAATCGTGAAAGAGAAGCAGGAACAAAGAAGTCATTGAATTTTATGTTCACAATTGGGATTGATTTTACTGTTTCAAATTTTTTCTGTGTAAATTAAAATCAAATTGCTCAACTTATATTTGCATTTCATGCACTGAGTTAAAATCTTATTTTTTAGTTCAATTTGTTCACCCACAGTATTGTATGTGGTTCAATTTGTGGTTTAAAAATATAGAAGTCATTGAATTTTATGTTCACAATTGGGATTGATTTTACTTTAATTTTTTTTCTGAATAAATTAGAATCTAATTGCTCAATTTATATTTGCATTTCATGCACTGAGTTAAAATCTTATTTTTTAGTTCAATTTGTTCACCCACAGTATTGTATGTGGTTCAATTTGTGGGTCAAAAATTTGACTTCTTCATCTTCAAATGTGATATTACTTTTTTAGGGGGTGCAAAGATTAATCAAATATTTCCTAGGGGTGTGGGGCATAGAAAAGGTTGAGAACCACTGTCTTAAATCAACACTGCGCTGGTGGTTATTATTTAATAACAGAGAGCGGTATTGGCTCGTGCATGTCGTGCTGGATTTCATTGGTCCAAGCACGAGGTGCACGGTGCATGCATGCGCTAAAAATGTATCACGTGATTAGTGATTACTGAAAGTGTAATACAGGTATACATTCCCGCTGAGTGCTGTGTAACTATTGTTACGTGTTCCTCCCCGACCCCCTGGTCACGGTGTACCTCCGAATCCAGAGAGGAGCCACGGCAGAAAAATATGTTATTCTGTGTTAGAAATCAATAGTGAAACCACACCAATGATTTCAAACGAACAAATGTTGTATTAAAAATCACACACAAGAATAACGGTACAACCAACAGTCATCAAGAGTGCACTCAATACATCTTAAGATGGTACCATCAGTTACAGTCAGATAACTCACTGCACTCCAAGTGAGTGAACAAAGGACACTCCTCAATGCCTCTATAACTCAAAGGTGATCCCCTTCTGGGAGTAGTGATGAGACGATGAGGCGATGAGGCGAGTAATGAGGCGTAGGCAAAGCGTAGACAGTCACGTGGTCCAAACCAAAGGTAAACTGGCAGCGGAATGGGAAGTCCCAAAGGCGTAGGCAAAGGCGTAGGCAAAGCGTAGACAGTCACGTGGTCCAAACCAAAGGTAAACTGGCAGCGGAATGGGAAGTCCCAAAGGCCAGATGTACACGTTCACAGTTCAATCAGTGAACTGCAACGTAATCCTCAAACGCCGCGTTTGCGCACACACATCCCCAATAGACGACAGGATGGTGAGAAAAGCTGACTCGTAGCAAAAACCTTTTTCGGTGGGCAAAGTGCGAGGGACAAAATGGCCGATGGCTCTTACTTGAGGCGAAGCGACCAAGCGAGGATTCTTCAGAATCTCACTGCCTAAACCTGACTACGCAGATTTCTGAATCCCAGCGATAATACCTATCGCAGGATGTCCTTTTAAGGAACTCAAAATTCCCTCGCGACCTTCGTTAGACAACGCTCGCTACGGAGCTCGACGTCACGCGTCTTGTCCGACTGTTCTCGCCACGCCTCTTCTTCTTCTTTTTCTCTTCGTCTTCCGCTCTGCTTTCCTCAGTTTGAACAGTACGAGGCCTACCTGGTGATTGTTTTGGAAGAATACTGCTGGTTTCATCAAACTGCTTGTTTATTCTGCCAATGGTTCTTCTGTCAATTGTGTCGGCGCCACATTCTTTGACAAGTTGTCTGTGAACTTCATCCGAATTTCCAGATACAGAATACAAGCATACAGAGCTAATTTTCTGTCTCACGATATCCTCCGTCATATTAGGGTGTCTAATTCACAATGAACTGAACTCATGCAAAGACAAACGCGTGCAGCACAGTGAGCTAAACTCACCCCGATTCATATCACGTGATGCACCTCACCCTGTTGCTTATCATGTGATGCCTGTGCGTGTTGAAGCGGTCACATCTATTTACGAGTAATCATGTTTTGTTTTGCATCAAAGAACTATAATAAACGGAGTTGTTTGTTGCAGGTATCGTTCTTCAAAGTGCCCTGGGTTTCTGGACCACCCTATCACCCTGTATGTATATATATATATATATATATATATATATATATATATATATATATATATATTATATATATATATATATATACATACATATATATATATATATATATATATATATATATATATATATATATATATATATATATATAGTATATACATACATACATATATACAGATTGAACCCCCTATCGTGACGAGGAAGCAAGGCACAGATTGAGTCTCACCCCAACAATTGCTGCACAACCTGTTAGCAACAAATGTCGCCTGCCACACTGACACATTGTCTCTGCCCTGCTGATCAACAATTAGGAGGTTTACAGTCAGGAATATTAAATTTAACTAAAGAAGCACACTAACCTTGTCAGTGTCATGTCATGAGGATATATATATATATATGTGTGTGTATATATGTGTATATATATATATATATATATATATACATACATACATACATGCATACATACATACATACATACATATATACTAGCCGAAAGCACCCGGCATTGCCCGGGTTCTTTTGGAATGAATTTACTACTACAATTCAGCTTTTACTCGTGGCCGTAGAAGATTGACTACTATATTTCAGCTCAGCTTTTAATTGCGAAATGAGCCTAGCCCAGCCGATGCAGCCTCCACCGGCCTCGCCAACTAACCTTTAACCTATAACCTTCCCGGGGCCCGTCCCGACATTTTTGGTTCTTTTTGAATGAATTTACTACTATAATTCAGCTTTTACTCGCGGCCGTAGACGATTGACTACTATAATTCAGTTCAGCTTTTAATTGCGAAATGGGCCCAACCCGGCCGAGGTGGGCTTCGACCGGCCTCGCCACCTAGCCTATAACCTTCCCGGGGCCCGTCCCGACATTTTTGGTTCTTTTTGAATGAATTTACTACCATAATTCAGCTTTTACTTGCGGCCGTAGAAGATTGACTACTATAATTCAGCTCAGCATTTAATTGCGAAATGGGCCCGGCCCGGCCCGGCCGAGGTGGGCCTCGACCGCTCTCGCCACCTAGCCTAAAACCTTCCTGGGGCCTGTCCCGGGATTTTTTGTATTGGAGGTTTCCTCCTATCTTTCACCGTTCAGGAGATTAGCTTGCGCAGACAAACAAACAAAAACTTTCTTTTATAATATAGAGAGAAGATATATATATATATATATATATATATATATATATATATATATATATATATATATATATATATATATACTACATGACCAAAAGTATGCGGACACCCCTTCTCATTGGTGGATTCGGCTATTTCAGCCACACCCATTGCTGACAGATATATATAATCAAGCACACAGCCATGCAATCTCCATAGACAAACATTGGCAGTAGAATGGGCCATACTATACTGAAGAACTCAGCGACTTTCAACGTGGCACCGTCATGGGATGCCACCTTTTGAACAAGTCAGTTCGTCAAATTTCTGCCCTACTAGTGCTGCCCCGGTCAACTGTAAGTGCTGTTATTGTGAAGTGGAAACGTCTAGGAGCAACAACAGCTCCGCCGCAAAGTTGTAGGCCACACAAGCTCAGAGAATGGGACCGCCGAGTGCTGAAGCGCATAGCACATAAAAAATCGTCTGTCCTCAGTTGCATCACTCACTACCGAGTTCCAAACTGCCTCTCGAAGCAACATCAGCACAAAAAGTGTTCGTCGGGAGCTTCATGAAATGGGTTTCCATGGCCAAGCAGCCACACACAAGCCTAAGATCACCATGCTTAATGCCAAGCGTTGGCTGGAGTGGTGTAAAGCTCGCCGCCATTGCCCTCTGGAGTAGTGGAAACGCATTCTCTGGAGCAGTGGAAACGCGTTCTCTGGAGTGATGAATCACGCTTCACCATCTGACAGTCTGACCGACAAATCTGGGTTTGGCGGGTGCCAGGAGAACGCAACTGCGTGAATGCATATTTTTTATTTTTTTTGTATAGAGTCGAGGCTCGTGAAAGAGCTAACATTTATCAAACAAACAAATCAAACAAACAAGTAAACAAAGTATATAAAAATGGGAGCGGTCGACAAGATGGGGAGAGAAGGGGAGGAAGCACACAAACACAACATTTGAGGGCAGGGACATCGGGAGATGTGTGGGAGGCAGAGGGCCTGGGGGGAGGCAGGATAGGTATAAAACGCAAGGACACCAAGGACTTCCAGGAAAGAAGTGATAACTGTAAAGTTTGCTGGAGGAAGGATAATGGTCTGGGGCTGTTCTTCATGGTCCGAGCTCGGCTACTTCGTACCAGTGAAGGGAAATCTTAACGCTGCAGCATACAATGACATTATAGACGATTATGTGCTTCCAACATTGTGGCAACAGTTTGGGGAAGGCCCTTTCCTATTTCAGCATGACAATGCCCCTGTGCACAAAGCAAGGTCCATATAGAAATGATTTGTAGAGATCGGTGTGGAAGAACTTGACTGGCCTGCGCAAAGCCCTGACCTCAACCCCATTGAACACCTTTGGGATTAATTGGAATGCCAACAGCAAGCCAGGCCTAATCGCCCAAAATCAGTACCCAACCTCACTAATGCTCTTGTGGCTGGATGGAAGCAAATCCCGCAGCAATGTTCTAACATCTCGTGGAAAGCCTTCCCAGAAGAGTGGAGCCTGTTATGGCAGCGGGGGGGGGGGGGGGCAGCCCAACTCCATATTAATGCCCATGAATTTGGAATGAGATGCGTGATGTTCGGGTGTCCACATACTTTTGGTCATGTAATGTATATATATATATACATGCACATTGTATATTTGAGATGAGTACTGAGGAATCATGCCCATGTATCAGATAGTCCAATAGGTCTATCAGATAGGTCTAGTTGTACAATTGTCCTGCACAGGGTACAACTTAGAAATATAGTCCAACCAAGGTGGATTATGGTTTCATGGGGAAGAAAAGAAGCTTCCGAGACTGAACTATGGAAAGCAATTATTGCTTATCAAAGATTACAGAGATTAACCTGATGACAACATCCAGAAGTACAGAGCAAGAACGTAAGATCTATCCAGGTTTTACAGGTGATGCTCAAGTTGAAGAACCACCTTAAGAGGCAATTTTTCCCAGCAGAGCAGGGGTTGGCCTTTTTTGGGCACTGTGGTCCCCTTTTTGAAGCAATGTTTTATGGCCGGATGCCCTTCCTGCCGCAAACCCTGTTAGTCGCCTCTTGCGACACACAGGGAATTACCAGTGAGCTGGTACTAAATTTGCCGACCTCGGAAGGATGACAGGCTGAGTCAACCCCCCTGGTGTTAATTTAGCGATCGACCCGGATTCGA
>NC_136268.1:111047964-111110464 GCF_964187855.1 Myxine glutinosa | reverse complement strand
TCTATATCTCCAAAACCGCTGCATGGAAAAAATTTAAACGTGGCTCATTGTAAAGAACTTGGGGAATAATTGTTGTTAACGATGACGTCATTTGTGCCATAATTATGACGTCATAATTCGACAGGGACAACGATTAGTCTGATCAGTTTGAAATGTATTGAGCGTGATCTATGAATCAATTATATTAGAGAATAGAAATTTATGATGTCAACGCTTACGTGGTCTGGCAGCCATATTGGATCAAAGGGAAAAAAATGTTCAAAAACAGAAGAGTTGGTTCGCAACAAGTTGAATGCGCAGGGTAAGTATTCTATGAATACCATGTAGTTATTACTGTATTTATTTTCTTAACTGTTGTGGAGCTAAACTCCGCCTCAGATTCTAAGCTCCGCCCCGGACGGATTGAAGTGCCGGGGCACCTGCTCCAGTGCACTCCGGCAGGACTGCATCCTGCTTTTCAGAGAAGAAACTCACATTAGTTGGAGTTGAGACGGCAAGGAACGATAGAACACAGAATATAATACAGATAGATTAGAGAGCTAGAACTTTCAAGACAAAGGCATGTACACTTTACACGAATTAAATATTTTAGGGAGAACTTTCAAGACAAAGGCATGTACACTTTACACGAATTAAATATTTTAGGGAAATTGTACTATTTAAGGAATATTTAATTATCTCAGGAATATTGTACTTTGTCTCAAACAATGTCCCGTTGTGTTCATAATCGAAGGGAAGAGCATATAGAGGATAGCAAAGGCCTACTCGATGAAAATACATCACATGTGTTGCCGGTTTTATTCTTCCAAACAAACTTCATCTGACAAATGGAATAATTGCATTATCTGCTGATGTGCATTTTAGCAGATTCTTCTTCATCAGAATCTTAACGCATCAAAGTCTACAATGAAGGCGCCGCAGTGATGGCCTGGCATCAGACTAGTTGGTTGTTCAGCTTCGGCGAAAATTGGTGGTTCTACTTCATGTGTTTAGTGGATCAGATGATGTAATGGATAAACTATTCAAATAAAACGTTTAATGTGCTTAATTACCCTCGCCAAAGGAGAGGGTATTGCATTTGAGTCTGTTTGTTTGTCACCTCAGCCACCAGAGGTGGATGGAGGTTATGTTTTCACCCCTGTCTGTCTCTTTGTCTGTCCGTTTGTGAACAAAATATCTCAAAAAGGTTGTGGACGGCTTCGGACTAAATTTGGCAGAGATGTCACGTATGTGAAACCGACGAAATGATTAGATTTTGGTGAAGATCTGGATTCGGATCCGGCTACAAGAATTGTGAAGTGATTCTTCACCATTGGGAGAAAGGGCCAAAACTATACATAGCAGGATATCTAAAGAAGTTGTGGACGGATTTGGACGAAACCTGGTGAACCGGTTGGGTGTGTGACAAGGACGATTCGATTAGATTTTTGTGAAGATCTGAATATGGATTCGGATATGAGAATTATTTATTATTTTAAGTAATTCTTCACCATTGGGAGAAAGGGCCAAAAACGATACATAGCAGGATATCTCAAAAAGTTAGGGATGAATTCGGACGAAACTTGTTGGACAGGTTGTGTGTGCGTGACAAGGAAGAATCAATGCAATTTTGGTGAAGATCCGGTTCCGGATCCAGCAGGTAGAATTTTTAAAGTGATTCTTCACCATTGATTGATATGGCCAACCAGGCGGAGGTATGCTCTCTACTGAGTGCCATTCTAGTTTGTCTGTCTAGTTTGTCTGTTTGTCTGCACAGAACGACTTTGCTTTTCTCTGCAACCGTTAGTCCGATTGACAGAAAATTTTCACCATAGGTTCATCACTTCCTGTATCATTTTAAAAAGGATAATTCTGACGTCATGGGTCACGTGGTTGGGATGCCATTTTGGAAAAGGCGAATAACTGTGCACCTCTATAGCTCCGAAAGCTCTGGGTAGAAGTAATTCAGACAGGGCTCATTGCAAAGAACTCTCAATGGGGAATAAAATATGTTAATGATGATGTCATATGTGCCTTCATTATGAAAACATAATTCGTCTTATAGGGATAAATTGGTGGAGAAAAAATAATAATGATGTCATCAGTCACGTGGTTTGGCTGCCATATTTGTTTTAACACAAACCAAAACCACCAAAAACCCTTTTTCCGAAATGGTTAAACAGAACGAGGCAAAACATTACATGCATGATCGCACATCCATGACGTCATAGGTCACATGGTTTGGTGGCTATGATTTTTTGAAGAATAAAACTTCAAAAAGCCACCCCTCCACAACGGCTGAACAGATCGAATGGAAACTTCAAACATATGTTCCCCATGCCTTGCGTATATCATGCTTTCTTTGAATAATTCATTCGTCACATGGTTTGGTGGTCACATCGGATTAAACAAAAATATATATTTTTAAATTCTATCTCTTGAACCGCTTCATTGATCAATGTGAAACGTCAAAGTAATATAGTACTCATAAAGCGGAACACGTGTTTAAAATTTCAATATGATTGGTCTTACGGTCTGGCAGCCAGAAGTTGTTATTGTTTGAAGAAGAAGAAACTCTACTATATTATATTCTCCAGCCATCTGAGTTTTTAATATATCTAGTAATTATGTACTGTTTGAAGTCAGTGGCATCCTCTCTATTAATAATGTACGTCTATTAATTGTGTACTGTTGGAAGGTATCTTTCGACACATTGGACTGCTGAAACCCATTGGACCTTTGAAGAACCTTTAAGACCCCTCAAGACTATTAAGACCACCAAGACCCTAACATAGGCAGTAACATACCCTGAATATCCTTAAATACTACGAAGAACCAGAGGATCTCAAGGACCCAAAATATCCCGAGGACTTAGAAGACCACAAGGACTCCAAAATACCCAAAAGACCCTGAAGACTCCAAAGACCCAAATGACCTAGAGGACCCGAAAGAGCCACAGGACCCTGATGACCCAAAAGACTCCGAGGATGCAAAAAACCCCGGGGACTCAAAATATCTCGGGGACTCAAAAGATCCCGTGGACTCAAAATATCCTGGAGACTCAGAAGACCCCGAGGACAGCCTCATTAAAAAAATTTTTTTAAATAAAATACTGAATTCAGTTTTATAAAGAGGATGAAAGTGTAAAAGATGAAAGTGGGGTTGTACAAAATAATGAAAGAATGTACAAAAACACCCCACGAAATACACCTCACAAACACATCCTGACACGGGTCTGCAATCTTTGATTGCGCTTTCTTGTTCACTTTGGATATTAAAACATGCATGTTCAATGCAAATATTCGAACTAAAGCAGAACAAAGAACCATTTGCCACTGTTGGAAAGAAGCATTACAACAGAAAACTTGTCACGATAATGGGATATTAAAGGGAAGGTCAATAGAAAATGGAACGGTGGACAAACTATATATATATACACACACACACACACACATACACACACACGCAAACACACGCAGACACACAGACACACACACACACACACACACACACACACACACACACACACACACACACACATACACAAGTATTATAATAGAAGGGTGCATTTGTTGCCGGTGTTGTAATATCATGCGGATGTATAACCCACCTGTACGCGAGCTTCCGTCAGATTGATTTTCATAGCAAGTTCTTCTCGAGTGAACACGTCTGGGTAGTGGGTCTGCGCAAAGACAGCTTCGAGTTCCTCCAGCTGAACGGGCACAAAAAGGCAATATGAGAGCCACTCCTTGATCACGTTCTCATTCAAATGACAAATGTTTCCCTACTATGCAATTATAGTGCACATGTAAGGAAAATCTAACATCTCTTACAGTTAGCACACTCACCTTCTGAGGTATCTGGTCTAGATTTGATTCCCGACCCGTCTATAAGTTGGCATCATCCATGTCTTTGTGTCATCCTGCACGTCAGGTGTTCCGTTTGTTACACTGCATTAGTTATTGGACATTAAAGACCCCACAGTGTCTTTCTCAAAGAGTATCGATTGTTGATGACACCCAGAACAAATTCCACTTTCCTGCCCTCACGTGCAGGCGCAATGCATCAACAGCACGGATGCACTCCCAGAATTGATGCAACCAACAGCTCGGTGCTGCATACAAATGAATGATTGCAGGGAGGGTTTTGGGCACTGCTACATTTTCCTAAGTATATAAACTTCTTGTGCCCGTCCGAATTAACCCGAGGACGTTAAGAGCCAACCACAAAGTTGAAGAATGGCCTCACGTGTAGACAATGACACCTGCAGGTGGAGTTGGCAGATTTCCCCCTCCTTGAAGGTCGTTTATGACCCAGTGAGGTTTGACTGACAATCCGATAGTGACATGGGGATTCTCCTGAAACGAACTTGGTTTCCAGAACGTTTTAATTCATCACCTCACTACTGCTTTACGCTACTCTGGAACCCACAATCGTTGGGATTCAGTGCCGGTGTCTTTTCCACTTAGCTTATTCATCTTACTAGAATTCACCAAATGTCTGTCTGTCTGCTCCCAGGTACCGCAAAAACGGCTGAACCGATCGCAACGAATTTTTGGGTGGGCAATCCTGGGACCCCCTGGAGTAAAAAAGGCTATATTGTTGTTCCAATTTTTTTTCAGTTTTCCAATTTTTCCAATTTTCCAGTTTTTCCAAACACGATGGAATAATATTTACCGATATGAACAGTGATGTGGCTTTTATTGAAATTCTACAAATGCTGTTTAGGTTTTGATGATTTGCATGTGATATGATTTAACGGATGTTTATATAAATCGTTTAAAATAAAAAAAGCCTTCAATTTCTGATATTTTGCCTTTTCATTTGGGCCTCCCAATTGAAGCCCCGCCCATGGGGCGGGTACCGTTGCTAGTATATAAAATAGGAAGGAGGTGTTCTTACATCTTTCCATTTATTTTACATATACTCAATCATATGAGATCATATTACATATATACTCTCTGTCGCTCCATTCTTCATCCCTCAGATCGGCAGTCTGCAGCCTCCTCACTCTCTGCAGAACTGGACAAAATCACAGACTGGGCAAACAAGTGGAACATGTCTTTCAATCCTGACAAATCTCACACTCTTACGATGTCTCTCCGAAAAGACCGACTGGACAACCCTCCCATCCACTTTCTGAATAATCCTCTCCAAGAAGTTCTGTCACTCAAGCTTTTGGGTCTCACTATCCGCCATGATCTTTCCTGGGAAAACCACATTTCAAATCTGGCCTCCAAAGCCAGTCGCCGACTGGGCATCCTCCGTCGTGCGAAGTCCTTCCTTGGCTCACCTGAGCTCCTCACCACATACAAGGCTTTCATCCGCAGCTCAATGGAATACTGCTCTCCCCTCTGGGCTGGTGCTCCTGCCTCACACCTAGCTCGTCTTCATGCTGTTGAAACCAATGCATTCAGAATCATTGGAATCTCCCGCGATGAAGCTAACTCCAAGGGCCTCTCACTCACTCACCGCAGGCAGGTTGGTGGTATTTCCGTCTTCTACCGACTCCTCTCTGGCCTTGCCCCCATAGCTCTCTCTGGGCTCTGTCCCGCAAATATTCCTACAGATTGCACAAGATCTGCCTGCAACCCTCTTAAGGTTAAACTGCCAAAATCAAGACTCTCTGCTCACCTTCACTCCTTCATTCCTCTTTTCTCCCGCCTCTGGAACAAACTCCCTCACTCTCTTCAATCCCACTCCACCCTCCAGGTCTTTAAAACAGCTGTTCACCACCATCTCTTATCTTCCCCCATCCAAAACCTTGATCTTTTCTACCCCTGCTAATTTCACCCCAATTCCACTTTTTTGAAATACCAACTTCTGTCCTGGAAGTCCTTGGTGTCCTTGTGTTTTATACTTCTCCCTCCCCCCCCCCCGCCCCCTTCCCACGCCTCCTCCCCCCAAGCCCTCTCCCTTCCACACATCTCCCTGCTCTCAAATGTTGTGTTTGTGAGCTTCCCCTTCTCTCCCCATCTTGTCTTCCGCTCCCTCTTTTTATATATTTTGTTTGTCTGGTTGATTTGTTTGTGAAGTAAATGTTAGCTCTTTCACGAGCCTCGATTCAGTATACAAAAACAAAAAAACAAAAAAAAAAACATGTCTACAAAGGGTAATGGCTTGGTTTGAGGTGTTCACTTATGGCGTGGTGCGAGTTCGACATTGTAGCCAAACAGCGAAACCTGGCATTCTGTTGTTTCCAGTCGCTATTGGAGCTCTGACACTCGGCTTGATATTTGGAACATCGTCCCATTCAAGTCAAAACGCCATCATGAAACATTCATTACATAAAGAACATTTGCGCGAGGGTTTGTCTTATCTATTGTGACGTCATGTTTGTTTAAGAAACTTGCACTAACTTGCTTGTGGGTTTGTGGTTGTGATGACGTTGTTTACGCGACAATATAAAGGGGGAGAAATTGAGCGAATTGCATGTTTAAGATGTAAACAAAGTGCATAAACTCTTGAATAAATAGGGAATAAAAGGCTGGAAATGAAAAATCGAAACGTTACATGTTATATTGACTACAAATAGGATTGTCGCCCTGAGCTTAGAAAACGCAATGAAACTAAAAGATTAGTCGTGTGATGCAATGTGTTGTGTGTATGGAATAACTCCGAGAGATGTCTACACGATCACCTCCCTGAGGTGGGTGTTCAGGGAGACAACAAAGTTCACCAGGTGTAGTAGGATTACCCAAGGTTTACTTTAACCTTCTTAAGTGACTGAAGGATTGCTGTAACACCTTTAAAGATGACTGCAAAGCGTTAAAAGTTTAACCGTAAAGTAAGACAATCATTATAATGTACTTCCACTCACGGATGTGCGTCCCTTCCAGTGCGTAATTGACGTCACAATCCAAATGAGCTTGCCGAGTATGCAAGAAAATTATTCCTTGATCAAAACCATGAAAAAAGTTCGTTGCAAACCGCATGTACAGCAAGGCATGACAATTTCTCAGTGACGTCATAACAATTTCATTGTACAATATGTTATTAATTATACTGAACACATTTTAATCATGAAAAACTTTTTCATAAATATCTGTTTTTTTTTTTTCAGGTGATGTGAACAATTAAGCTTTGGATATGAACCCTATCATCAAAACCAAAAATGGCCAAATGAAGCGTGGAACACAGCCCCGCCTAATGGAGCTTTATTTTGCCAATGACTACTTTATTACAGACTCTGCACTAGACTCTGTCTCTCCCAAATTGGCTAGTACCACCAACGGAAGTGTAACACATGACTGACCTCACCAAGAAGTGCTGCACATCCACCATCTTATGTAGATGAATGGATGGATACCTTGGATGACTCTATTACAATTGTTCAAAGACAGTTTCGGGCAAAGCTTGGTTTGCGAACATGTCCCACGCGGAATTCAATATTGTGCTATGTTAAAGCACGCAGGACAACTATCAGATGCAAAAAGGTCAGGGTGAAGGAATTCAGTAAGAAATGATGAATCAATTGCAAGAGTGAGAGAAGCAGTCCTGCAGAGCCCCAAAAAGTTGGCAAGAAAAAAGTATCAAGAGCAAGATGTTAACAGGTAAACAATGCGTACAATTGTGAAGAAAGATCTTAGTCTATGTCCCTACAAATCCCAAGTGTCACAGCAATTGAAACCAACAGACAATCCGCTATGTAATAAGTGGCATTTCTTCTGAAACACTTCAGCACGTAATGGAAAGCTTATTTTTCCGCTGCCGTGAATGCACAAGTTTCAACAGAAGTTATCTGACATCAGTCATTTTCAAGAAATTAAGTGTGAATATCACCAATATTTCCATATGATGTTCTCTAATATACCTTGTATCCCTAACTTATACTGTTCAAATAAAACAATTTATCAACAAAATAAACGTGTTCATGAATTCATTGCCACCATATATGGTGACAATGAACAGACCCCAAATGTGATGATATATATAATTTAAATTTATACGTATATATATATATATATATATATATATATATATATATATATAATGTTGCGAATATGGAATTTGGCCTCCATATCCGCTTGTAAATATTCCCCTATTTTCTCCAATACTCCCCAACTTTCCCCGATCCCCCATTCCCTAGTCCCATTGCATGTAAATAACAATCAGTAGAGCCGACCTTCCCCTTATTCCCCCATTAAATGTCGTGCCCAGGTCCACCGCACCACACGTAGACAACTTTCGGACATCTTCCTAGTTATTCTTATTCTATGTCAGTTAAGGCCTCGTCTCCATTAATTATGACTCTTCGTTGCACCAGAATGTGATTATATGGCATCAGTAGTGAGTTTAGGACCTTTCCCATACCTCCTCCCATCTTCTTCCCCAAACAACAACAATAACAACAACTACAACAACAATTACAACTACAACTACGACTACAACAACAGAGGGGCGGGGAGTGTGCGTCCTCACACCGGCTCGGTTACCCGCCATGACCATACGCTCCACGGCGTTACCCCGAAGGGGCTGGCTGTCAGCTCCTCGTCAGGGGCGGAGCCAGTAACCCCCCCGCACGCACCCAATGAGAAGCAACGTGCCGATTCCACGAGGCGGAGCTAACGAGCCGAGGGCGTGTCACTCCCCGCCGGATATACGCGGCCCCGCGCCGGATGTGACGTCAGATGCGCCCCCAGCCTGGAGAGAGAAGTCGCCACCCCTCGAGCGCTGCAATACCTCCACCGCATCTCTTAAACTGGACCGTACGTGATCCTGCCCTGAGCCCAGGTGCACCTGGAGCGATCGCTACCCGCTTTCGTTGCAATCAAACCCCGTGTGAGTGAGCCTTGTCCCGTTTATTTGTCGTCTGTTGGGGTTAATATAAGTGTGTTTAAGTGCCCACCTTCCTATGTTTCCCTCTTGTCCCTGTAATCTAAACCTTCCGCATTATTGTAATAACAACCTTTGAGAACCGTATCCCTGGTGTCGTATTGTGTTATTGTGATCCAGCCGGGTGTCTTCTTTTTCCTTCATTGGTCTAGCATAGCGCGATTAGTCAACGTTCGGGCACAATCGGGTAACTTGTGCAGACGTGGTCATACCATAAAACCGCTCGGTAAATAACATCCAAGCCACGTCTGTAACAATTGGTGTCGGGAGTGGGATTCGAGGCCCGACCAAATTTTGGAAAAAAAAAAAAAAACGAATAGAGGAAAAAAAAAATTTGGTCAAAATTTGGAGCGGCCGAAATTTGTTTTGTTTTACGAAACTCGAATTTTGCAAGTCGCGCTATGGCGGATCAAGACGGCTGGGGTCCGGTAGGGGAGAGTGAAGCAGGGTCGGTCCAGGACCAAATTGAGGGACATGAGGGACATGAGGAGAGCGAAACAGCGGGGGTAGCAGACGCGCAAAATAGCGCCGTCACGCACGAAGAAGCGGGCGCGCAAAATGGCGCCTCGCTGATCACCGCGCCAGCGACCGTGGCAGCGCCCCCGGTGGATTGGAATTTGTTTTTTATGCAAAAGAAGGCCCTTATGGACAAGAATAATGAAGAAATGGAAAGCAGAATAATGATGGGAATGAGGGCTGATAGGGAACAAATGGGGAACCGGATGGATGCTCAGAGTGAGCAATTGGGGGTAATGGGGAACCAAATGGGGGGTAATGGGGAACCAAATGGGGGTAATGAGGGACGAAGCGAGGGGTACCGGTGAGAAGTTAGACAATAATTTTGAGGGGTTAGACAACGGGATAAAAGAAGTGAAAAATGGGTTAATGGGGGTAGAAAATAGAATGGCTGCCCAGGAGAATCAGATAGAGGGAGTGAAAAATGGGTTAGAGGGGTTAGAAAACAGTATGGAAGGCAAATTGAGGGACATGAGGGACCAAGCGGAAAGGGAAGTTAAACAAATGGAGCAGCAGATAGAGGGGGTCAGAATGGGGGTAGAAACCAAACTGGATGCTCACAGGGAGGAAATGGAGCAGATGAGGGTGGCATCTGGGCAGGAGATGCAAGTGATGGGAGAGGAGATCAGAAGAGGAGTGAGTGAGGAGGTCGGAGGAGTGCGCGAGGAGGTGAGGCACTGTAAGGAGCGCATGGAGAAAGAGGTGAGAAAGGGGACTGTAAAATTGCAAGGTGGTATAGAGGAGTTGACGCTGGGAGTAGAACAACTGACAGTGGGACAAAAGGAGTTGGGGGACCAGGTAAAGAAGAACACAGCGGTAATAGAGGGTTTAAAATCGACACAGAAAGAGATGAAAAAGGACGTAGGGGTAATTAAAAAAGAGTGCCAGACGGTACATGAGGACCTGACGAGGAAAATGGACAAGGTGGTAGAGGTAATGGAGGTTAAAGAGCGGGAGGTGCGGGAGCACATAGAAAAAAATAAAGTGGAGTTAGAGGAAGAACTTAAAGGGGCGCACGAAGAGATGAAGGAGATGAAGCAAAAATTAGAAGAAGTGGAAGAAGGGGTGAGCGAAATTAAGAAGCGACGGAGAGAGGATAAGAAAGAGATAAAGGAGGAAGTAAAAGAATTGGTCCAAAGTCTGTGTTCGGATCGTGATGATGTGCTCATTAACCGGATGAGGGATTCGCAGGTGATGGAGGAGAAGCGAAGAGAAAGAGGACCCGGTGTAAGTGGTGACCAATATGGTCGTGCGTATGATGCGCCAGGGGATTTAAGGAGCTTGGGGGTCGAGATGGACCCGGGTGTTCGTGAGAGGCCACTGGTGAAGTGTGCGACAGGTCTGGTGTGCGAAAGAGGAGGTGTGCGAGAAAGTCCGACTCTGGGGTGTGTGAGGAAAAAGTGTGTGCCAAGGAGTGAGGGTGTTGGCGAGAGTGAGTCGGTCGTAGCGCGTGTGCGAGGGAGCACGTGGAAGCGCGGGGTGGTGAGTGTTACAGAGGGTGTGACGGGAGAGTGTGCGCAAGAGTGTGCGCGAGAAAGGTGTGTGACGGACAGGTGCATGAGGAAAGAGTGCGCTGTCAGAAGTAAGGAAGAGTGTCCACCTGTGGTGAGTGTTACAGAGGGTGTAACGGGAGAGTGTGCGCGAGAAAGGTGTGTGACGGACAGGTGCATGAGGAAAGAGTGCGCTGTCAGAAGTAAGGAAGAGTGTCCACCTGTGGGGAGTGTTACAGAGGGTGTGACGGGAGAGTGTGCGCAGGAGTGTGCGCGAGAAAGGTGTGTGACGGACAGGTGCATGAGGAAAGAGTGCGCTGTCAGAAGTAAGGAAGAGTGTCCACCTGTGGGGAGTGTTACAGAGGGTGTGACGGGAGAGTGTGCGCAGGAGTGTGCGCGAGAAAGGTGTGTGACGGACAGGTGCATGGGGAAAGAGTGCGCTGTCAAGAGTAAGGGTGAGTGCTCTGTCAGGAATGGAGGTGAAAGTAGTGAGAGTGACATGGAGCGTGAGTTAGTTGTGACAGGTGAGCGAGGATGTACACCTGGGATGGAAGGATGCACACCTGGAATGGTAGAGCGTGAGTGGGAATGCACGCTGGAATTGGTAGTGAGGCACGTGGTTGGGTGTGCGAATGAGAGCACACCTGTGATTGTCACAGAGGAGGTGACAGAGGAGGGGGCGCGAAGAGGTGTTTTGGTGAGGTGTGCTACCAACGAATGTGTGCCAAAGTGTTCGGTGGTCAGGTGTGTGACCAAGGCTGTGAGTGGAATGGGTGTGCCTGGGTGTGTAAGGAACGGTACGAGGGGCATGGAAACGGCTGGATGTGTGAGCAAGGAACGGGCTGCGGGGTGTAAGCATGCAGGTGAAGCATCGACGTTAGACGGGATAGAGTTTAGAACGACTTATAGCCGAATCGGGCCCTCGGTGCGTGCTGGGCCTCGCTTTGAACGGCCGCGTCCGTGCTCCACTAGGCGGAGCGGGCAGCTGGATAGGAAGGGTCGTCATGGCGACCACGTTTTGTGGAGACGTGCCGGCAGGTCGAGATCGGGACATTGGATGGCTCCACGCCGAGGTGATGCATGGGATCTCGGCCCGGGTAAGCCCCCGTCCCTGCACCGAGTGCCGGACGCATCCAGCCGCAGGCACAAAACAACCAGCATCCATTGCTTGGCTTTACGAAGCCGGGCTTTGGACAGGGATTGGCGCACCGAGAGGTATTAGTGAGTAGACGGGGTGATGAGGTTAGTGTTTTGGACCCCAAATTAGAGAAAAACAAAATTTGATGATTGGCAAAGGATTGGCAGTAGTGATTGGCAGATGATGGGCAGTGATTGGCAAATTTTTAATTTGTTGAAATTTGATGTGCAAAATTGGTAGTGAGAGACCCCCGATGTGGTGGGATGGCATCCCTGCCACCCTTCCCATGAGGGGGGCAAAGGAGCAATAGCTTATGGGGTGTATGGCAGTGAAAACTAGCCCGGGTGGGTTAGGTTATATTGATAGGGCCCTAGAAGATGACATTAGGTAACGTTAAGATTAGTTAGTGACTGATACCTGTAGTGGGGACGCAGGTAGATTAGTATGGATGATAATGACGAGGGAGCGCAATAGTTTAAAGGGACGACTGGGAAGCGCAAGTTTCAGAAGGGAGTAGTTAGCTGAGATGATGCCGTGTTTGTGAGAATTGAACAGGTGTGATTGCACAGGTGTGCAACTGGACAGGTGTGTGGAGCAGTGTATGAGTAGTGAGTGTGTGGATCAGCGCGAATGCGCTTGGGGAGAGAAGGGTGCAGGTGGCACCAGGTGTGAGAGCACAGGTGTGCAGGTACAGGTGTGTGGAGAGAGTTGGAGTGAGTGGTACGGAGTGGTGTGCATGGTGCGAAGGTGTGGATGGGGGAAGAGTGGACCCCTTTCACGAGTACCCGGGGCGGGTAGTGTAAGTGTTAGGTAGAGGGTGCAGGTAAATTGTGGTTGGATATTGGCATTTGTGGTGCGGTTGCAGAATGGTATTGTGAATGGGTGCATTAGTGTTGTGGAAATGGCTGGGCGTGTAGCCTGTTAGTGTGTGTAGTTGGTTGGGCACTCCACCACTGTGAGGATGTCGGCCAGGTGAGGCCGCAGGTGGGCTCTGGGAGCCGGTAGTTGTGAGTGGGTGCCTGAGGATCCCGGGTGTGGATCGGGCAGCCCAGTGCCAGAGAGGGCACGGAGTGGGGAGAGAGCCAGAGGGCCTTCCCCTGGTAGTTAGGTTAGGGTAAGGAGCAGGTAAGCTCGGAGGCAACTGCAGTGGTGGAGGTGTGCAGGTGGGTAGACCCACTGGGAGAGGTACACGTCGCAGCCCAGAAATTGTACGAGGGCACTGGGAGATGAATCGGGGGAGTGAGACCCCAAATTGAAGAGCACCACAGTTTGGCCAATGGGAATTGGTTTTTAGAACCCATAGTGTAAGAGGGCCAATGGTTTGGCCGGAGAAAGACCCAGGGTAGTGTAAAGTTGTTAAAGTCATTTAGGAAATAGTTAGGATTGATGAACCTGTCGCACCAGACGCAGCCACTTACCTGTGGTGATGATGATGACTCCACACCTGTGTTTTCTTTGTTTGTGTTGCAGAAATGAGAATTGCTGTTGGATTTGTGAGACGCATCACGACGTGGATGAGACATTGGGGTGATTCCATCTCTCCCTCCCTAGGAGGGACTGATGATGAATTGGTAATGGCAAATTTTGATGTTGAGTTGAAAATGGCAAATTTTGATGAGAGTTGAAAATGGCAAATTTGATTGGTTAGGAGGGAGAGAAGACGAATTTGGTTTATGGGAGGAACGGGGAAGACAGTAGGGATGTTTGTCGATTTGTAAAGTAGATGTTTATGGGTAGTGTGGTGTTTTGTGGATACAGTAAGGGGTAAGGGAGGGGCCATGTAGGTTACCTGGTGGGGGGGGGGGCGTACGATAGGAACGTACCTGTCTCACCTGGTTCCCATGTGCCCCCAGTGTGCATCACCTTACATTGCGTGCACTTTTGCGCCCTTACCACCTTACTCACTTGTCTGCTTCTTTTGTCTCCCACCTCCGAGGATCTGGCTTTGGGGTAGAGAGAGAGGAAAGAGAGGTGCTGGCTGCGCAGTTGTGGGCCTGCACTTTCGCTGTTTGCTGCCGGGATCGATACACCATATGGACCGCAATGTTTGTGGCCACCCACAATGGACCGCAGTTCGTTTGCGGCCAAGCACCACCCGGGGATGGACCTATGGGTCAACGTGGCACCTATGCCATACAGGTGAACCACTGTTAATTAACACCACTGAAGGCCACACGAAGAGCAAGAGACACCTGCAGGGTTAGGGGTTGTCGAATTTATTTTTATTCCAATGAACAATGGTGACTGCACCGATTGGTGGTGGGGTGGTGCTGTTGATGCTCGGGAAGGGTGCTCTGCACGTTATTAAAGGCCGTCGGCCACAGAGCACTCGTGGGTTGGTGTATCGATGTTGGCAAGCGCGCTCTCTCTCTATGCATAACATCTGCATGTGTCCCTCCAAAAACAGGTCCTGGATCGTAGTGTAAATAGCAGCGTAGTCTTGTAAATAATGCTCCCTACCGGCTGTATGTTTAGTTTGAGAATTCTTTCCGGATTCGGTTATCCTGTGGGTGTGTTTCTGTGAGGAGAAGGGTGCAACGTCGCAGGGGGACATATTTACTCATTTGTGAATATCTGTAAAACTGTCGCACTCAGGGTAGAGTTAATAGTAGAGGGAACTACATTGCGTGCCACACTAAAGTAGGTAAAAATTTATCGGGTCGGGACGCCCCGAGGGTAGAGAAGGGTGCAATGTTGCGAATATGGAATTTGGCCTCCATATCCGCTTGTAAATATTCCCCTATTTTCTCCAATACTCCCCAACTTTCCCCGATCCCCCATTCCCTAGTCCCATTGCATGTAAATAACAATCAGTAGAGCCGACCTTCCCCTTATTCCCCCATTAAATGTCGTGCCCAGGTCCACCGCACCACACGTAGACAACTTTCGGACATCTTCCTAGTTATTCTTATTCTATGTCAGTTAAGGCCTCGTCTCCATTAATTATGACTCTTCGTTGCACCAGAATGTGATTATATGGCATCAGTAGTGAGTTTAGGACCTTTCCCATACCTCCTCCCATCTTCTTCCCCAAACAACAACAATAACAACAACTACAACAACAATTACAACTACAACTACGACTACAACAACAGAGGGGCGGGGAGTGTGCGTCCTCACACCGGCTCGGTTACCCGCCATGACCATACGCTCCACGGCGTTACCCCGAAGGGGCTGGCTGTCAGCTCCTCGTCAGGGGCGGAGCCAGTAACCCCCCCGCACGCACCCAATGAGAAGCAACGTGCCGATTCCACGAGGCGGAGCTAACGAGCCGAGGGCGTGTCACTCCCCGCCGGATATACGCGGCCCCGCGCCGGATGTGACGGCAGATGCGCCCCCAGCCTGGAGAGAGAAGTCGCCACCCCTCGAGCGCTGCAATACCTCCACCGCATCTCTTAAACTGGACCGTACGTGATCCTGCCCTGAGCCCAGGTGCACCTGGAGCGATCGCTACCCGCTTTCGTTGCAATCAAACCCCGTGTGAGTGAGCCTTGTCCCGTTTATTTGTCGTCTGTTGGGGTTAATATAAGTGTGTTTAAGTGCCCACCTTCCTATGTTTCCCTCTTGTCCCTGTAATCTAAACCTTCCGCATTATTGTAATAACAACCTTTGAGAACCGTATCCCTGGTGTCGTATTGTGTTATTGTGATCCAGCCGGGTGTCTTCTTTTTCCTTCATTGGTCTAGCATAGCGCGATTAGTCAACGTTCGGGCACAATCGGGTAACTTGTGCAGACGTGGTCATACCATAAAACCGCTCGGTAAATAACATCCAAGCCACGTCTGTAACAATATATAGATATATATATATATATATGTACGTATATATATGATCACATTTGGGGTCTGCCTAGCAGGCACGTAAGACATCGGCCAATATAAAGCTTGCAGTGTTAGTGTGAGGAATTTCTGAGGATATACTGAAGACTCCATAGTTCAGTAGGCTGTCACCGCATAAGTGATGAGGTCGTTGGGTTTGAGTCCCAGGTTGTCAGAATTTTTTCACACGAGCCCCAGGCAGGAATTTGTTCCTGTTTGTTAAAATTATATACAGACATTACATATATATATATATATATATATATATATATATATATATATATATATATATATATATATATATATATATCTATATATATCTATATATATCTATATATATCTATATATATCTATATATATCTATATATATATATATATATATATATATATTGCTACGTGTAGGGGTAGGTAATTAAATATCTTGGTCGAGGTAGATTTGTACAGAGTAGCGTGCTCCAAATGTCGCAAAGAAGAAACCTTCATGTATTTAAGTTAAGGCTGGATGTCCACGTAAGCGTATATGTGACTCCATGTGGTGGGTGGAGCTATGATAAATTAGTTAGGGCATAAGGATAAATTCCCAGTGTGTAACTGCCTCTGTGATTTTTCCCTTTGTTCTTATAAAACTTACTCGGCCAGCCAACCATTTGGCACATAATTAAAACAACATAATCGCCGACGGTATCCAGGCACTACGACCCCGCCGAGCTGAACATCATCGATGGGCATCAAGAATGGCCGTGAGGCCATGTCGCGAAGGACGATTGGTTGAGGAACGATGGGACAATCGAGTCACGCTTGGTGATTGGAATGCTCGTGACATCAGAGGGAACCTTTCGAGAACGGGAAAAGAAAAGGTGAAACGACCGTCATTTTGTCCTCTCTCGATTCTGGTGTTCGTAGCAGGTGGATGCATTCTTTCGCTCTCTCTGGTACTGGCTCCGTGATGGCTGCACTTCGTGTCGTGTGCGCCTGAGAGAAACATCGGAGCTGTGGGGAAGTTTTTGTGGACAACTCCCATTGTAAGGAGGCTATCCTGTCTGCTTGCCTCACGCCGGCAGCTGGCTAAGGAAGCGGCTCCGCGTCATCTTGTGCGTGTCCCGCGCAGTTGTTCGAGGTGACCCCACCAAGTGTTCGTCAAGGCCAGAGTTAAGTGCCGGCCGGCAGAAACATTCTTTATTTTTACTTTCGTTTTCCCCTTGTGTTTTTATACGAGTCCGAGTGGAGACGCCTCAATATAGGAATTCGTTTTACCTTACTTTTCGTTTTGTTCTCCTTGCATTATTTTCATTAAATTCATTATTTGTGCATTTTCAATTCCTGTGTCTTGTAGTACGTTTATTTGTTTGTGGTTTCGGAAAACACTCGTCGCGTCCGTCTGTTCAGGTAAGGGCCTCGTTATCCCTCCCTCGCATGTGCCAAAAGAACCGCCATCAATTCGGCTCATACACCTCGGAGTTAAAGCTCGGTCGGCCATCCGTCACCTACGGGTCTTAACCCCGGGGACGTGACAATGTATACACACACACACACACACACACACACACACACACACACACACACACACACACACACACACACACACACACACACACACACACACACACATATGTATACTGTATAAATACATACACCGGTGGGGTATGCTTGCATACTGCAAGAAACTACTCAGGTGCAACTATGTGCAAACATACTGAATCTATAAGCTTTATATATTTGACGATGTGGATTGTGAGAGGTTTTCAGTCAAGAGTACTCATTAGGATACAATGATATACAAGCCAAAAAACAAACTAAAATGTTACGTATTCATAATTAACTACACCACCAGTCAAAAGTTTTAGAACACCTCAATTTTTCCAGGTTTTATTGAAATTTACGCAGTTTAATGTCTCAATGTACTCTGAAATTAAGCATAGAACAAATAAACAATTGGAGATAAAAAGGAAATCATAGAATCATTTTGTTTAACAAAATTTAATTTAAAATTTTGGACTCAGCAAAGTAGCCACCTTTTGCAGATATAACCGCCTAACACACTCATGGTATTCTTTCTACAATGGAAATCAAATATTGTTCTGGAAGTTCTTCCCAACGCTGTTGCAGAAGTTCCCACAAATGTGTTGCACTTGTAGGTTGCTTTGCTGTCACCCTTCTGTTCATTTCATCCCAAACCAGCTCGATGGGGTTTAAGTCTGGAGACTGTGCTGGCCATTCGATGATTTGAAGCCTACCGTCTTGTTCTTTTCCTCGAAGGTAGTTTTGACATAGCCTGGAGGTGTGTTTAGGGTCATTATCTTGCTGTAGGATGAACCCCCTGACCAACTAGGTGTATACCAGAGGGTATTGCATGGCGCTGCAAAATGCTGTGGTAGCCCTTTTGGTTCAGGGTGGCAGTCATTCTGTGCACGTTGCCGACTCTGGATCCAGTAAAAGAGCCCCAGACCATCACGCTTCCTCCTCCATGTTTGACAGTTGGTGTCACACACTGAGGAACCATCCTTTCGCCTACTCGACGGCGTACAAAAACCCTGCGTGTTGAACCAAAGATTTAAAATTTTGATTCATCCGTCCATAAGACCTTCTTCCAGTCTTTAGTAGTCCACTGGCGGTACTTCATGGCCCAGGCAAGCCTCTTTTTCTTATTTCGTCATCTTAGCAATGGCTTTCTTACTGCCACTTGACCTGTCAGACCTGCAGCTCGAAGTCTTCTCTTCACAGTTGAAACTGAGACTTGCTTACTTCGACCAGTGTTAAGCTGTGCTTGAAGCTGTTGTCCTGTGAGCCGCCTATCACGCAAGCTGTTCACTCTCAGAAAAGACTCTCAGAAACTTGTCTTCTGATTTTGTTGTGGCTTTGGGTCTGCCAGACCTCTACCTGTCAGAGTTTCCTCCAGTTTCCAAGTGCCTTTTGATGGTGGAGGAAACTGTACTACTCACTGACACCTTGGCTTTCTTTGCAATTTCTCTAAAGGAAAGACCTCCACTTTTAAGGGTTATAATGGTCTGTCTGTCTTCCTTTGTTAATTGCCTTTTTCTCGCCATTATGATAGCAATATACTACTTCCCGCAGTGCAATATTGTCCAAATAATGCTTCAGAGGGTGTAATAACAGTCTGTTCCAATACTGCTTTTATACAGACAGGGGGTTTGTAATCAAGTAATCAGCAGAGGTTGGGACACCTGTAGGAATTATTTGCATCAACTTTCAAGGCTTCATTTACTTACATTGCTGCAGAACAGCTGTAAGTTGTTAACCCATTACTTGTTCCCTGAAGAAGGTCCTTTTTTACAATATAACTGCAATTTACATTATTTTCCCGTTTTTGCTAACATAAACTTTTTCTTTTTTTTTACCTCGAGCAGTTTACTGCTTACCTTTTTGTACCATTTCAGGTTATTCACTGGACATTAATCTGCGCAAATTTCAATAAAAACTGGAAAAATTGAGGTGTTCTAAAACTTTTGACCGGTAGTGTAAATCAAACAATGACCCCAAAAATGTCAGGTCATGTGACCCAAAATGCAATATAACCACATATGCAATACAATCAAGTGTGGTTTCATTACTACAATTAGTTATGAATGAATGAATGAATGATCGTTTTAAGGCCATTTTCCCCGCTAGAGCGGGGGTTAGCCTTGCGGGCCCCATAACAATCATGGTTCCCTGTTTGAGGCAATGTTTTTATGGCCGGATGCCCTTCCTGACGCCAACCCTTAGTCGCCTCTTACGATGTGCAGGGATACAGTGCCCCTATTCTAAATCGGGGTACACACCGGGGCATTACTACAATTAGTTAATAATCATCAAATTTCTAATTACTATGATTATTTAGTGATTAGCAATATTTAAAACATATCAATACTTAAGCACATCATAGATCAGACATAGAGGAATCACTTGCAATTGCTTACTTTCTAACGTATAAAGTCCGGTCCCTTTCCACTGTTCTAAAAGCCCATTAAGAATGTTTCACTCACTCACTGACTCACTTATATAAATGTTATAGTATTTTCTAGGTGGCATAGAAAGCTGAAATTTTGCATGCTGCTGCAACTCGAAGCCAATATCCCAGAAAAAATCACAAACAAAGTCGGAAAATTGTCCATAAAGGAAAATATCCATGAATAAGAGTCGGCCAGTGCAGCCTCCATCTGTTCATTGCTGGTAGACAATGGAGCTGACACTGGAAATGGTTTCGAAGCAATGGTAACAAGGGCTGATTCTGCCTCTTATTTTATAACTTTTGCCATGTTTACATTAAACATTACTACAGCTGTAAAGTTTTAAATAAAGAGCTCTTTCTAGTCACTAATTTATTGGTTTACTCGAGTTATTTAGCTGTTTTCAGAATGCAAACACAATGGGCTTTTAAAACAGTCGAAGGAGACCGGAGTGATTCCTATGACTATGTCTCTGATGTATAATGTGCTTAATTACACTACATTAATGGCCCTAATTATTCCCACCTCGTGAGATCAGCTGGAGACAGTTTTTGGCCCATGTCTCTCATGAACCAGCTGACCAGGACTGATGTTCGACTGAAGGGGATTTGGTCAGGAATTTGGCTTTGTTCAGGGTACTGGCAAATCATGAACTATACCTTTGACCTATTTCACCAGAGGTCTATGAGGGACCTGCAAACCACCCGCACTATATCTGCCAAATTATCCCTTCCGTGAGCGAACTTTGCCCAAAATGTCTTACTCCCAGGATGTGCACACTCATGACGAACCTGCTGCAGAGTGAACGTTGTACGATTCCGCCGTTGCTTCCTCCGATAGAACCCATCCTCAAATTCTGCAGTCGAGGTGAGTTCTCCAGATGAAACTGTACAGTAAAGGTTAAAAGGGATGTGTGCATTTATCAGCTTTTGGGATTTACCTTTACAAAACCAAACAACAAAAAGCAACAACAAAAACACACACCCAGACCCAGACAGGACCGGTGTTCATGTTAACTTGTGAAAATCCATTTTAACATTGCATATTACCCATTGTTGGTGGTGGTCCATGGCCATTAAATGATACACTAAACTCCGTATTTCAGTCACAGGTAGGATACATGAAAGACCATTAAGATTCAGCAATTCAAGTGAAAAAAATAATTTAATCATCTCATACATGGAGGAAAAAAAGAAAGGAAGAGCACTGCACGTTAATTAGTACAATAATGTTGTCAAGTCCTGGCAAGATGGCTCCTAAGCCTCCAGTCCAAGTCATCAGTCTTGATGCCAATTTTATTATTGGACCCGCCGTATGCGACTGGATTTCGGATTTGTGCCTTTCGTGTTAAAATGAAAATCTTCCCCTTTCATCGAATTCACTCTTTAAAAAAAAATAAAAAAGAAGCAAAATTTTCATTTCTTTTTGATTACTGAGAAATATAACGAACAATGTTCGAGCCAGTTTTCAATCACATTATCAGAACCGTTCTTCCATTTTCATTTTAAAAAGCTAATAAAAACGAAGTCAGTCAAACATTCAACAGACACTGTGATGTGGCGGATAAGAGGGTATTTATTAGGGCGGATATGTGGGTATTCATTTGTTTATTTATTTATTCATTACGTCCACTGCGGAGATGATGGTGGCGCTCAAGTCGATGTTCTTTACAATGTGTCGGGGTTATCGCCACAAGTCACGATCATGCTGCAAGACAAGAATTCATTTTGGACAGGTCGACCATTTGTTGCAAGGTTTGGGAGTTTATGCTGAGCAGCCATGAGAGGATCAAACCCTCACTTAAAGAGGGCAGGGAGCGGGTGGAGGTGACTACAATGAGAAAACACAAAATGAGTAAAGGAAGACAATTGCGGAATGATGGGAGAGAAGTGGTTGAAAGTGTTGGAAGAGTGAGGAAGGAAGAGAAGGACATGTGTAATGAGCTGGGGATGCGACACCATCCCGGAGGTCAAGATGACAATCTTGGGGAAGGCTGCACTATGTGCCCTACGGTCCAAAATGGCGCACTTTTCTGCTGCAATTGCAACCATTCGATTTCCTAAACATGAGGGTCAACCTTGTTCCATGGAGGTCATAGGATAAACGATGACCAAGAGAGCCATCGAGTTACAAAATAAAAACGTATTCAACCTTATTAAATGATGAGTAAAAGAAGTGGTATCCAGTCAGTCAAACACCTGTTATTAAGGTCGTTGTCGTTGCATGACAACAACTTCAGAATCACAAGTTGTTTGTTAACCCAGCACTGCACATGTTATAACTCTTCCATGCCGAGGATCATAGATTGGATAAACTACTCTGCTCGAAGGTTTCAAAATACAGATAACGCAAGTGACCTGGACAACACAAAAAAGTAGATATAATATACGAGTCCAGATATTTGCCGGAGAGTCTTGGCCACAATATCCATGTTGCAGATGGGGACTAAATGCCAGGCAGACAGGTGGGTATAGAGGGAGGGAATGGGTGAGGTTGAGCTCACAGTTTCTCCAGCACGATGTATTGAAATGCTGGGTGACAGGCAACAACAGAAGGCATGCGAGAGCACTGATGCGATGCCTGTCGTCTGCCACCACATGTTGAAAAGGCTACATGTGGTGTTCAATCTGGCCTGGATTTCATCCCAGACGTGTTCACTGACAGCTGACTTGGAACTTGACTTTGTAGCTGCAAGGATGTTCTTGCTGTTAGTCTTTACTATTCGCTCTCTCGTTTCCGCGTCCCTTTGCTTCTCTGCTTGTTGTGTTCTCTGTTCTGCATGGTCTTGCCTGGCGCATATTCGCTCCCTCAAGACAGATTTGCCAAGTCTCGCAATCCGGGTCGAGTCTGGAAGGGTGTGGTTGGTTATTTTGTTTTAGTTTTCAGCTTTTACTAGCTCGTTGCCAGGAAATCACCACGTTTCATAACCACCTGTGTTCCATGGACGGCAAGGGGAGAGGGGCGGGAAATAAGGTACGCTGCTACATTTCCTCAAATTTTGTCCAGTTTCCACTGGTGTCGTAATAACGGACTGCATATGAAGCATGTTGCATGTCCATGGAGTTTGGTCCGTGACGGTGATCCTAAACAATGGATGTTCCTCCACGTAGCCAAATAAGAAAGTCTCTTCACCAAAATGAACATAGTTGTTTGCATGGAGGACAGTGGCACAATATGCAAAGTCTAAGAACTTTAGTTCCTACCCTAAGTAGTTAATTCAAAATTGCAGCAATAATTACAAGTTTCATCCTCCCGTTGAATCTGAATGTTCACCCAGCTAAGTCCCCATACAAGGAAGTAATTTTTACGGTAGAATATATATATATATCGTTGCAAGCTTAACACTAGAGAGCATCTGAAAATGCAAAGCCCGTCGGCGTCCGTTTGGATTTAGACGTCTTCTTCTTCTACTTCTTCTTCTTCTTCTTCTTCTTCTCCTTTTCTTCCGTAGGCTCAAAATGACGAAGACAGTTTAAAAAAAATACAAAATGAAAATTGATGATTTTATGCAGCTTTGACTTTTGAACTTAAGATCTAAAAAAAAAAAAAAAAAAAATTCTTGCTTTTTACTGGTGAACAAATTCTGTGACCAATATGCAAATTCTTAAAATTTCAGGTCAATCGGATGAAAATTGATGATTTTATTTAACGCTCACATTTGACCTTTTGACTAAATTATTAATTTGCCTTCTCCATATCATAATAAAGCTTTGGAGAAAATTTGATGGCAAAACTCAAATAGGAAATTGAAATTTCAGGTCAATTGGATGAAAATTGATGATTTTATGTGAAGCTGACCTTTGACCTTTTGACATTTGGACAAAATTATTAATTTGCCTTCTCAGTATTATCACAATAAAGCTTTGGTGAAAATTTCATGGCAAAACCCAAATGGTAAAAAAAAAGTTTGCCAGGCAGACACACACAGACAGACACATACAGACAGACAGACAGACAGACAGACAGACAGAAGTGATTAGAAAACCCCGTCTCCTGCTGTGCAGGGGACGGGCTAATGAAGCAAACTACAATACTAGAAGCCCAAGCTTGTAATAAATAGGAGGAAGCAAAGCAAAAGCGGTAGTGGGGAAATGTCCTATGTTCTGCCATATTCGCGTACACACTGATGGCCTCATACAGTATGAGAGTTCATCAATAAGATCAGAGAACAACACAAACAGGTATCAAATAAGGGTGATCGTTGAATTAGCTAAAGGTATTAAAAATTGCTAAAGGACTGTATATGAAAAATGTCGATTTCCTAGAGGATTCAGAGCTACAAGCGAAACACAAGGCTGTCGCATTGCAGTTTTTGCACTAATACACCTCGTCACCCCCTCAACCCTCATCCCCTCACCCCACCAAACACACCATTACCCAGATATCTATTCTCTTAGCTGCCCTACCCCCTTGGGACACTAAACTCCTTTAGAACGAAATTGAAGCGCTATTAATGGTTTCCTCCAACCCTCGTCTCTCCATCTTGAAATCCTTCCCACTACCCTCTCACGTGCTTCATGCAACATTCGTGTGGTGCTATGAGATCTACCTTCCACCTGTGCGCACTCATGTATTCAATTATCTATTCGAACTGCAAAACATTAGCACATGTGACACATTGAACAAGTACTATACATGTAATGCAATACCACTTTAGCCCAATGGGCAGAAAAGACACCAAATTGGTGCACTTGTGTGGTGTTCGCAAACCAGGCTTGTATCAGGCAAAGCTTCCCTCATTGTCACACTCAATTTGTCTGTCTGTCTGTTCCCTTGTATATCTTGAGAAAGTAACATTGTATGCTCACCAATCTTGGCAGATATAATGTGGGCCCCATTGGGAGTGATATTTGGGGCTGGGTGGTGATTTTTTGGGTGTTGGGAGTGATATTTGGGGCTGGGTGGTGATTTTTGGGGTGTTGGGAGTGATATTTGGGGCTGGGTGGTGATTTTTGGGGTGTTGGGAGTGATATTTGGGGCTGGGTGGTGATTTTTGGGGTGTTGGGAGTGATATTTGGGGCTAGGTGGTGATTTTTGGGGTGTTGGGAGTGATATTTGGGGCTGGGTGGTGATTTTTGGGGTGTTGGGAGTGATATTTGGGGCTAGGTGGTGATTTTTGGGGTGTTGGGAGTGATATTTGGGGCTGGGTGGTGATTTTTGGGGTGTTGGGAGTGATATTTGGGGCTAGGTGGTGATTTTTGGGGTGTTGGGAGTGATATTTGGGGCTAGGTGGTGATTTTGGGGTGTTGGGAGTGATATTTGGGGCTAGGTGGTGATTTTTGGGGTGTTGGGAGTGATATTTGGGGCTGGGTGGTGATTTTTGGGGTGTTGGGAGTGATATTTGGGGCTAGGTGGTGATTTTTGGGGTGTTGGGAGTGATATTTGGGGCTGGGTGGTGATTTTTGGGGTGTTGGGAGTGATATTTGGGGCTAGGTGGTGATTTTTGGGGTGTTGGGAGTGATATTTGGGGCTGGGTGGTGATTTTTGGGGTGTTGGGAGTGATATTTGGGGCTGGGTGGTGATTTTTGGGGTGTTGGGAGTGATATTTGGGGCTGGGTGGTGATTTTTGGGGTGTTGGGAGTGATATTTGGGGCTGGGTGGTGATTTTTGGGGTGTTGGGAGTGATATTTGGGGCTAGGTGGTGATTTTTGGGGTGTTGGGAGCGTGAAGGTGGATTCTCTCTATCGGGGTCCGGATATTCACTTCAGCCCTATGAGCCGCAGTGCTACCAAACGTGGTTTGCATAATGGGGGCCCCATGGAGAATTTATAGTGAAAAAATTGAGTTATTAGCTGTTATAGATTTTTCAATTCAGGTGGGATTTGGAATAGCAGGAGGTGGGCTCTCTCTCACGGCTTGCGTTATCGACAGCAGACTTGGTAGTGATAGTGTGGGCCCTATGGGGGGTTAATGAAGAAAAATATGAACTTATTAGATTTAATGCATTTTGAGATTTCAACGGGGTGGGGTTTGAACACGGATAAGGGTAATCTAACCGCTTTGATTGATTTCACCAAACTTTCCAAGGAGAGTGTAGGCCCAATTGGAGGTTTTGGGAAGGTGTTAGGGGTTAGTTGTGCATGTTATCTTGAAAATAATGGGGGCGTTTGGGCTTGAAAGGGTGTGGACCCCCTCCCTCTAGTGCTTGGCATTTGTTTCTATATTTTACCAAAAAAATTGATAGCTTGGAAAAATATTTCCTTTTTTATTATTGACAGTAACATAATGCTTGTGAAGGGGTTTGTAAGTACAGTTCATTGTATTCAGGACAAATATGTTCGGGTACATCAAAAAAAGTTCATCTGAATTACAAGGACGTTGGTAGACTTAATGGACATATACATGGCATGTGGGATGTCAACCCTGGTTCCCTATATCATGAGCCATTGGTTCAGACAGGAACACAAACAGGCAAACTTTTGGTAAGTATTGATCAAATATTGGAAATAAATTACAAAAACGAATTTCTAAAATATTTATGAATACTACTACTACTACTACTACTACTACTACTACTACTACTACTACTACTACGATAACTATTACTACCACTACTACAAGAACATTAATTATGTCAATAAATTCACCTTGTGGGTTCAGCCAGTGAAAGTTTTTGGACCAGGGTCTTCAACGAACCGGCTGACTAGGCCACTTTCAACTGAACGCGATTTGGGTGGGAATTGGGAATTTGAGCAGCGTCATCAATAATTCGCCTACCATTCATAAAAGACACCGTGGGATCTTTAATATCCACCAATAACCAGTGCTGGTAAGACGAGACACCCAGCTCAATGTACATCCGATGGCCGGCACACTTTGTGATGCAACACACTGCCTGCGGAACACCAATCGCACAGTTTATAGTCAGTTCGGGAATCGAACCCCAAAGAGACAGCTGAAAAAAAGAGTGCGTTATCTCTGCGTCATTATGTCTGATCTCAAATTTATTTTCTGGGTAAACGCAGCTTTCAAAAATGATGTATGAATGCTAACTAGGCCTTTTGCGCATGCACTGTGTGTGGGTTTACATTGACTCGGTTCTGATTGCCGTTCACTTTTAACCTGCCGTTGCTCGTGCAAAATCTAAAACGCAAATCGTTTTTTAAGCTTTTTTTCAACATTTAGACGATTTGCATTCAGCAACATAACCATAATTGCTATGTTTCTGAATGCAAATTGGACTCACGGAAATATCGGCAGTAGAAGAAATATCCGTGGATAAAAGGTGTCAAGTTACCTTTCTGTTAATACAAGTGAGTGGAAGCAGTTGATACAACACATATATATTCGCATTTGCACACGCACACACACACACACACACACACACACACACACACACACACACACACACACACACACACACACACACACATACACACACGCACTTTTCCTTTTACCAATAGATGCAAAAATCCAGCATAATTACCTTCGCCACTGAATGTGGACAGAGGTTATGTTTTCACCCCTGTCTGTCTGTTTGTTAGGCTGTGAACAGGATATCTCAAAAGGTTGTGGACGGATTTGGATGAAATTTGGTGGACAAGTTGGTTATGTGACAAGGACGAACTGCTTAGATTTTGGAGAGGATCCGGATCTGGATACGATAATTTATTGAAGCGACTCCTCACCATTGAGAGATAGGGTAAAAAACAATATATAACACGATATCTCAAAAAGTTATTGACAGACTCATACGAAACTTGGTGAACTTATTGGGTGTTTGACAAGGACGAATTGATTGGATTTTGGTGAAGATCCGAATTCAGATCCGGATATGAGGATTTTTTTTTAATTTTAAGTGACTTCACTATTGAGAAATGGGGCCAAAACGATAGAAAGCACGATATTTCAAAAACTTGGTGGATGAGTTGCTTAATTGACAGAACAAGCCAATTAGATTTTGGTCTAGGTCCAGATGCTGACCCAGCCAACAGTGTAATACAAAAGGTAGACTGTTCAGCCTGGCGGAGATATGTGCTCTACTGAGTGCAGTTCTAGTCTATCTTGTGGCCCTGGAATCAAACATTAAATATATATATATATATATATATATATATATATATATATATATATATATATATATATATATATATATATATAAATATATATATATATATATATATATATATATATACACACACAGTATACAATCACGTGAAAAAGTAAGTACACCCCATGTAAAGTTTTGGCTTTTTCAACATATTTCAACATACAGGTATTTGATCTTCATTTCAACAATATTGATAGATAAAGGTGATATAATATAACAAATATCATGAAACATTTACATTTTGTAGTCCATTGTATAATTTAAATAAACATAAATGCAAATTTCGCATGTGGAAAAAGTAAGTACACCCCCACATTTATCACTACTTCAAATACCTAAAATTAGAATCAGGTGCACCAGCTCAGGTGCAAATGATTACAACATCGTCGGAGAGGATCTTGGAGGAACCTGTCTTATTTAAACCTCAGACATTTAGTTTGGTTTGCTCTTTGTTGTTGAATTGTGCGGCGTCACCATGCCTAGATCAAAAGAGCTCTCTGAGGCCTTCAGAAAGAAGGTTATAGATGCCTACGAGTCTGGGAAAGAATTTAAAAAGATCTCCAAACAAATGGAAATCAATCATTCGACTGTCCGGGAGATCATCTACAAGTGGAGAAGATTCCAAACAACTGCCAACTTGTTCAGGCCAGGCTGCCCCAGCAAGTTCAGCCCGAGAGCAGACCGCAAGATGCTGAAAGAAGTCTCTAAGAACACCAGAATGTCATCACGGGACCTACAGGTAGCTCTTGCCACTGTTGATGTCAAAGTGCACGAGTCTACCATTAGCAAGAGGCTGCACAAATTTGATCTACATGGGAGGTGTGCCAGGAGGAAACCTTTGCTGTCCAAAAAGAATATCAGGGCAAGACTAAAGTTTGCCAATGAACACCGAGGCAAAGACCAGCACTTCTGGAACAATGTGCTCTGGACAGATGAGTCAAAGGTAGAGCTATTTGGCCACAGTACCAGAAGACATGTTTGGCGAAAACAAAAGACAGCATTTGACCACAAGAACCTGATACCAACTGCAAAGCATGGTGGTGGAAATATTATGGTTTGGGGCAGCTTTGCTGCATCAGGGCCTGGGCAGCTCACCATCATAGAATCCACTATGAATTCTTCATTGTACCAGAGGGTGCTTGATGATAATGTGAGGCCATGTCAGAGAGTTGAAGCTCAACCGAAGGTGGATCTTGCAACATGACAATGACCATAAACATACCAGTAAATCCACCAAGGAATGGCTGAAAAGAAAGAAATGGAGGGTTCTGGAATAGCCAAGTCAAAGCCCGGATCTAAATCCCATCGACATGTTGTGGGGGGATTTGAAACGAGCTGTGCATGCAAGAAACCTCTCAAACATCGCACAGCTGAAAGAATTCTGCATGGAGGAGAGGGCAAAAATTTCTCCCAGTCGATGTCAGAGTCTGATGCACAGTTATAAGAAACTCCTACTTGAGGTTGTTTCTGCCAAAGGGGGCAATACCACCTATTCGAGCCAAGGGTGTACATACTTTTTCCACATGCGAAATTTGCATTTATGTTTATTTAAATTATACAATGGACTTCAAAATGTAAATGTTTCATGATATTTGTTATATTATATCACCTTTATCTATCAATATTGTTGAAATGAAGATCAAATACCTGTATGTTGAAATATGTTGAAAAAGTCAAAACTTTACATGGGGTGAACTTACTTTTTCACGTGACTGTATATATATATATATATATATATATATCAGTCACTATGCGACCTTCATATCATCAGTGGAGAACCGCCAGCAAGGTGTCCCATACAGCTGCTGCTGCACCTTGCTGGGAGTGATACGCACCGCCTGCCACGCGGTGACGTTATCTCTGGTATCCACTCATCATATGGAGTCGACCTGGTTGCGGTTGGGAGTTACCAATAATGGTATCTGTAATCTGGTTCTCCAACCTAATGAGCGGACAACATGACGTCATCGCCATGCACGTCCGCCTTGCCTGCAAAGTTCCAGAGGAACCATCTAGCAGTGCGTCATTACGGATTATAAATACAGATACTGTCACAAGTGCATGCAAAACTCACAGTTACCGACCTGGTTTCGCCCTTGTTGGGGCTTCATCAGGGCAACACAGTGAGGCTTTCCATACACTTGTAACTCTGTGACCCTTTCGGTTTTTATATCAGTCACTATGCGACCTTCATATCATCATGAAAGGGTCACAGAAAGGGTAGGGCGAAACCAGGTCGGTAACTGTGAGTTTTGCATGCACTTGTGACAGTATCTGTATTTATAATCCGTAATGACGCACTGCTAGATGGTTCCTCTGGAACTTTGCAGGCAAGGCGGACGTGCATGGCGATGACGTCATGTTGTCCGCTCATTAGGTTGGAGAACCAGATTACAGATACCATTATATATATATATATATATATATATATATATATATATATATACAGTATATATATATATATGTATATATATATATCAGCACTCACAGCCCATACAGCTTCCATACCTCACAACCCATACAGCTGCCCTCCTCCCCCTTCCTCCCAAACATGATTACAATATAAGTAAATATCGTCATTTTAAACTTACCCTGTGCAATGACAAGCCCAGGATAAGACGTTCCCATCACTGTTAAGAAGCAACCAAACCAGATATGGTGGCTCCCTCTGAGATGTCTGCCTGAATGTTGGTATTGACGGAATCATATTTCCAAAACGAGACGTCCATTAAATAAATCACCAAGCCTGCCATGTCCACACGAGGTGATCCCGCACGGTTCAAAGTCCACTCACTGGAAGTGATGGTCGAAGGTTTGGGTAGAATGCACCCATCTACAAACCTTTGAGTCTTGCAACGGTTGACGTCCTCTGGAGTTTGCAGTATGGGGGACTGCAAGCTATCAGCTCTTTGGGTGGATTCAGAAAGTTATCCAACTATTTCGTTGTTCAGAGGCGCAGACCTTTCCCGCAGGTATGTTTGAAAGTGTTTTCAGCTTTTTTTAGAAGGTTTTTGACCCGTTTTAAGTAACAGTCCATATCTCGCACACATGATATACCTTATGTTGCTCTGAACAACAGTTTCCTGGGGTTTCTACACATGTGCACCAAGCATTCGGGGGTGGATTATGTCATTTTGAAAGTCGCATATTGATTAAAGCTTCAAATATGGTAATTATGTTAATGTATTTTTTCAACATCAACCACTCAATTGTCATAGTGTACAATATTAATTGCAAGAATTGGAGATAATTTTAATGATGTTGCAGTGGACCATCAACAGTGGGGGAATATTTTAAAAAACAATGGGGAAAATCTGAAAGTGTCGATAATAATTGAAAGGTTGTGATTGTAATCAGAGGCAAGTCAATTGTCTCTCTGAAAACTTTCCTTCCAATCTTTGGCGTCCATAAAACGTGTCCTATGGAAGACTGCATTTTGAAGTACTTGGATTTTGGTGGGACATTTGTAAACGGCATATTAGAGTGTCCCGGTATATTTGTCGGTCCTTTGGTGCAATGATGGCCTGTGTATAGATAGGACAGCATTAGCGGCCAAGTGTACCGAGTAATGATAGCCTAAGAGGCCATCCGTGACAGCAGCATAACGTTTACACATTAAGCGTCCAGATGAACTGTTTCTCAGAATTACCTTCCTTCACCTTATTGACTATCGCTGTTGTCGGGCCAGAGGGTTGAGTGAGTTCCGGACAAAGTTGAGCTTCTCTCACATCCAGCCTGGGGTCGAATCTCAAACCAGCTAGAAACTGTCTTCCCAGTGTTGACATTAGAATGAAGGTCCCTCCTGGTAGATTAGTTAGTGGACATTAAGGATCCCACATTGTCCGTCACAAAGAGGAGGTGAGCTATTGCTGGCATCATAAACAAATTCCAACTTCCTGCAGAGGGCACTGCATCAGCGGCACAGCCACACCCTTGGCCATTAATGCTACCCTACAGCCTTGTGCTGACTATTGCAAAGGTGTTGTTGCTATTTCAAAGAAGGAGTTGGATATTGCAAAGGTGTACCCGCCGATTTGAAAGACGGAGCTGCCGCTTGGAAAGGTGTATATTCCTATTGGAAAGACGTAGATGTCTATTGGAAAGACATAGATGTCTATTGGAAAGACATAGATGTCTATTGGAAAGACATAGATGTCTATTGGAAAGACGTAGATGTCTATTGGAAAGACATAGATGTCTATTGGAAAGACGTAGATGTCTATTGGAAAGACGTAGATGTCTATTGGAAAGATGTAGATGTCTATTGGAAAGACGTACATGTCTATTGTAAAGACATAGATATCTATTGGAAAGACGTAGATGTCTATTGGAAAGATGTAGCTGCCCATTGGAAAGACATATATGTCTATTGTAAAGACATAGATATCTATTGGAAAGACGTAGATGTCTATTGTAAAGACATAGATGTCTATTGGAAAGACGTAGCTGTTCATTGGAAAGACATAGATGTCTGTTGGATAGACGTAGATGTCTATAGTAAAGACATAGATGACTATTGGAAAGACATAGATGTCTATTGGAAAGACATAGATATCTATTGTAAAGACATAGATGTCTATTGGAAAGACATAGATGTCTATTGGAAAGACGTAGATATCTATTGTAAAGACATATATGTCTATTGTAAAGATGTAGCTGCTCATTGGAAAGACGTAGATGTCTATTGTAAAGACGTAGTTGTCTAATGGAAAGATGTAGCTGCCTATTGGAAAGACATAGATGTCTATTGTAAAGACGTAGTTGTCTAATGGAAAGATGTAGCTGCCTATTGGAAAGACGTAGATGTCTATTGTAAAGACGTAGTTGTCTAATGGAAAGATGTAGCTGCCTATTGGAAAGACGTAGATGTTTATTGGAAAGGATTAGATGTCTATTGGAAAGACATATATGTCTATTGGAAAGACATATATGTCTATTGGAAAGACGTAGATGTTTATTGGAAAGACATAGATGTTTATTGGAAAGACATATATGTCTATTGGAAAGACATATATGTCTATTGGAAAGACATATATATCTATTGGAAAGACGTATATGTTTATTGGAAAGACGTATATGTTTATTGGAAAGATGTAGTTGCCTATTGGAAAGATGTAGATGTCCATTGGAAAGACATATATGTCTATTGGAAAGACATAGATGTCCATTGGAAAGGCATATATATTTATTGGAAAGACATAGATGTCTATTGGAAAGACATAGATGCCCATTGGAAAGCCAAAGATGCCCATTGGAAAGCCATAGATGCCCATTGGAAAGCCAAAGATGCCCATTGGAAAGCCATAGATGCCCATTGGAAAGCCATAGATGCCCATTGGAAAGCCATAGATGTCCATTGGAAAGACATAGATGCCCATTGGAAAGCCAAAGATGCCCATTGGAAAGCCATAGATGCCCATTGGAAAGCCATAGATGCCCATTGGAAAGCTATAGATGCCCATTGGAAAGCCAAAGATGCCCATTGGAAAGCCATAGATGCCCATTGGAAAGCCATAGATGCCCATTGGAAAGCTATAGATGCCCATTGGAAAGCCAAAGATGGCCATTGGAAAGCCATAGATGCCCATTGGAAAGCCATAGATGCCCATTGGAAAGCTATAGATGCCCATTGGAAAGCCAAATATGCCCATTGGAAAGCCATAGATGCCCATTGGAAAGCTATAGATGCCCATTGGAAAGCCAAAGATGCCCATTGGAAAGACATAGATGCCCATTGGAAAGACATATATGTCTATTGGAAAGACGTAGATGTTTATTGGAAAGACATAGATGTTTATTGGAAAGACATAGATGTTTATTGGAAAGACATAGATGTTTATTGGAAAGACATAGTTGTTTATTGGAAAGACATATATGTCTATTGGAAAGACATATATGTCTATTGTAAAGACATATATGTCTATTGGAAAGACGTATATGTTTATTGGAAAGACGTAGTTGCCTATTGGAAAGATGTAGATGTCTATTGTAAAGACATACATGTCTATTGGAAAGCCGTATATGTTTATTGGAAAGATGTAGTTGCCTATTGGAAAGATGTAGATGTCCATTGGAAAGACATATATGTCTATTGGAAAGACGTAGATGTCCATTGGAAAGGCATATATATCTATTGGAAAGACATAGATGTCTATTGGAAAGACATAGATGCCCATTGGAAAGCCAAAGATGCCCATTGGAAAGCCATAGATGCCCATTGGAAAGACATAGATGCCCATTGGAAAGCCAAAGATGCCCATTGGAAAGCTATAGATGCCCATTGGAAAGCTATAGATGCCCATTGGAAAGCCATAGATGCCCATTGGAAAGCCATAGATGCCCATTGGAAAGCTATAGATGCCCATTGGAAAGCCAAAGATGCCCATTTGGAAAGACATAGATGCCCATTGGAAAGCCATAAATGCCCATTGGAAAGACATAGATTCATATTGGAAAGATGTAGTTGCCCATATGATGTCACAAGGTTTTTTGCGTTGGTATTTGTACGATGAGGTAATCCGTCGGTGGAACTTCTTGTGAGATAAGTACGCCTGCACGCGTAATGGCAGCACAGCTATTCAAGGCTTGACTGAATATCGGTGGCAATAAACTCCCATTGTCTCCTGAGAATCTGCTTTGTGTCAGCACTATATGAAAGGCATACCTGTCTGTTGTAACAGTGCAGCTGCCTATTTTTAAAGGCATAGATATTTTTTGCTTTTTTTGTATACGTTGTCGAGGCTCGTATAAGAGCTAACAGATAGAACATATAATGAAGAGAGCGGGAGACAAGAGGGGGGGAGAGATGGAAGCACAACAACAGTGGGGAACAGGAACATCAGGATATCTGTGAAAAAGAGGGGGCTAGCGCAGGGTACACAGGATAAACAAGATGGACACTACAAGGACTTTCAGGAAATAAAACAGGGAATTTGAAGAGGTGGGTTTTGGGTGAATTAACGGGGGTAGAAAAGATCACGATTGTGGATGAGGGAAGATATGAGATAGTGGTGAACAGCTGTTTTGAAGACCTGGAGGGAGGAGTGTGATTGAAGAGAGTGTGGGAGTTTGATCCAGAGGCGGGAAAAAGGAGAATGAAAGAGTAAAGGGGAGCAGAGTCTTGATTTTGGCAGTTTCACCAGAAGAGATTTGCTGGCAGATCTTTTGCGTCTTGCAGAAATATTTGGGGAAAGAGCACAGACAGAGTATGGAGTGCATGTCCGGAGAGGAGTCGGTGGAAGACAGAAAGACCACCAACCTAACTGCGGTGAGAGAGTGAAAGACCCACAGAATCAGCTTCATCATGGGAAATACAAATGATTCGTAAAGCCTTGGTTTCTACAGCGTGAAGCCAAGCTATGAGTGAGGCAGGAGCACCAGCCCAGAGGGGAGAGCAGTACTCCATCAAGCTGTGAATGAAAGCTCAGTTAGGAGCTCAGTAGTGAGGATTCCCAGTCTGTGACTGGCTTTGGAGCCCAGCTTGGAAATGTGGCTTTCCCAGGAAAGATCATGGCAGATAGTGAGACCCAAACGCTTGAGTGACAACTTATTCGAGAGGATTGTTTACAAAGTATATGAGAGGGTTTTCCAGACTGTCTATTTCAGAGAGACATAGTGTAGTGAGAGTGTCAGATTTGTCAGGATTGAAAGACATGTTCTGGGTGACCAGCTTGTGATCTTTTATCCAGGTATGCAGAGAGTGAAGAAGCTGCTTCCTGCTGATCTGAGGGATGGGAGATGGTACGGCAGAGGTTGGGGTCGTCCACAAAAAGGTAAAGAAGATTTTCCAGAGAATCGGAGAGATCATTGATGAATATTAGAAAAAGCACAGGGCCCAGAACACTGCCTTGTGGAACTCCACCCTGGACAGGAAGATGAGATGAGAGAATTCCATTGAGAGCCTCATGTTGACTATGATAGCAGAGGAAGTCTGCAAGCCAAGAGAGGAGATTTCCATGGATACCATAAGAGGCGAGTTTTATGAGCAGAGCAGGGTGCCAGACCATATCAAAGGCACGAGATATGTCAAGGGAGACAGCTGTGATTTCCTATCTGGAATCGAGGACCTCCATCCATTTTTGAGACTGCTAAGCAAGAAGCAGCATATCCAGAGTAGAGTGACCTGGTCTGAATCCAAATTGATGATCTGAGATCAAACCAATGGAGAAGAGGAAGGATTTGTCAGAAGCGATGATTGATTCCATGACTTTGCTGATTATTTGGAGCTGGATGATTGGTCTGTGGTTGCAAGGATCTGTTTTTGCACCTTTTTTGTGTAAAGCGGTAATGTTGGCTGATTTCCAAGCAAATGACAGATGACCTTGAGTAACCGAGAGGGTGAATAGAACACAGAGAGGGTGAGATAGAGCGGAAGAGCAAGATGATAGGACCTGATGCCATCTGGGCTGATGCCGTCTGGTCCAGTAGCAGAATCAGAGTCGAGGTTTGACAGAAACTTCTCCACCTTGTCGGGAGAGAAGGATACAGAGTCCAGGAGCAGTTTGGTTATGACTGGGTAAGGTGGGTACAGAGAGGGATGGGTTTGGGACACAAGATTTTGAAGCAGAGTTGAGGATGTTAATGATTGATGGGCTGAGCTGGCACTTAAAGGTATAGCTAGCTGGCAAGTCAAATACTAGCTCGCTAAAAAGGGTGCAACGTTTCTCTGGCTAGTACTAAAATGGTGAAACACTGCTGTAATGTGTGCTTTTCTTTTCACCCATGTACTTGCCGCAGTGGCTTTGCTTTTAATTGAAAGTACAGTACTTGTAAACGAGCGCTGATTTGATTTCCAATCCAATTTTATTGCTCCCAAAGCAGTTTCATCAGCTCACGTATGCACAACACATCTCACCAAAGGACAATTTCAGGACCATTGGCTTTATATGGAAGCATTCCCACGGACATGTAGAACCTTATACAATACTATACTATACTTAGGGATAAGGATAACATGTGAGCTAACATGTCAGAACATACACTGCTCAACCGCTTGATAATTGACTTTGGGTCATAGTGGTGTCGGCAAGTTTTCATTTTGGGCCACCTTTGAGGTGATTGCCTCCAAACTTGAGTTTCATTTAAGCAAAGGTCAGATTTATCTTGAACATCATTTAATCTTTTATTTATTTATTTTTTGTATACAAGATCGAGGCTTGTGTAAGAGCTAACATTGATCACAAAAAGACAAACTGACACATAAAACATATGATAAAGGGAGCGGGAGAACAATATGGAGAGCAGGGACATCGGGAGATCTGTGGGAGAGGGAGAGGGCTTGGGGGGGGGGGGGGATGGGAGAGGTATAAAACACATGGACACGACTAGGACTTCCAGGAAAGAAGTCGGTATTTAAAAAAAGTGGATCTGGGGTGAATTAACGGGGGTAGAAAAGATCAAGGTTTTGGATGGGGGAAGAAAAGAGATGGTGGTGAACAGCTGTTTTAAAGACCTGGAGGGAAGACTGGGATTGAAGAGAGTGAGGGAGTTTGTTCCAGAGGTGGGGAAAAAGAGGAATGAAAGAGTGAAGATGAATAGAGAGTCTTGATTTTGGCAGTTTAACCATAAGAGGGTTGCTGGCAAATCTTGTGCGACCTGTAGGAATATTTTGGGGACAGAGCACAGACAGAGCTGGGGGAGCAAGGCCGGAGAGGAGTCGGTAGAAGACAGAAATACCACCAACCTGCCTGCGGTGAGTAAGTGAAAGGCCCTCGGAGTTAGCTTCATCGAGGTAGATTCCAATGATTCTGAAAGCTTTGGTTTCAACAGCGTGAAGCCGAGCGAGGTGTGAGGCAGGAGCACCAGCACAGAGGGGATAGCAGCATTCCATTGAGCTACAGATGAAAGCCTTGTATGTGGTGAAGAGCTCAGGTGTGCCAAGGAAGGACTTCGCACGATGGAGGATGCCCAGTCGGTGGCTGGCTTTGGAGGCCAGCTTGGAAATGTGGTTTTCCCAGGAAAGATCATGGCAGATTGTGAGACCCAAAATCTTGAGTGACAGAGCTTCTTCGAGAGGATTGTTCAGAAAGTAGATGGGAGGGTTGTCCTGTCGGTCTTTTAAACCTTGTTTTAAACCAGTTGGTGTTCAACCTTGTTTTGTTATTGTATACTAGCCGAAACCACCCGGTGTTGCCCGGGTTCTTTTTGAATGAATTTACTACTATAATTCAGCTTTTACCTCCCGGCCGTAGAAGATTGACTACTATAATTCAGCTCAGCTTTTAATTGCGAAATGGGCCCAGCCCGGCCGAGGTGGGCCTCGACACCTAGCCTAAAACCTTCCCGGGGCCCGTCCCGACATTTTTTTGTATTGGAGGTTTCCTCCTATCTTTCACCGTTCAGGAGATTAGCTTGCGCAGACAAACAAACAAAAACTTTCTTTTATAATATAGAGAGAAGAGAGAAGAGAAGCGTGAAGAGAAGAGAGAAGAGAAGAGAAGAGAGAAGAGATAAATATATATAGAATAGAATATAGAAGAAGATATAAAAGAAGAAGAAGAAGATAAACGGTTCCCTTCAATCCACCTCCAGGCTCGGCATGTATATTGTTTCATTCTTCATACAATTTGTCTACAGGAAGACAACAGATTCCTTTACCATGCGCCGAAGAAGCTGAGCACATACAGGAAGTAGCTGCACCTACCGGTTTCACTGGAGGAGACTATAGCCTTACACTCCGTTTGTCCGTCCATCCGTCACACCTGTGGTTTTGCAGACTTTCTCCCCCCCTTAACCATCAACATATTCAACTGAAACTTGGTATTTGGCTTTATTATGATATTGTTACGGACACGGTTTTTGGATGTTATTTTACCGAGCGGTGGTGTATTTAACCGCGTCCGAACAGTTACTCCCCGATTAGAACCCGATTCCACCCGAACGTTGACTAATCGCGCTACAGATATTCAATTGGGAAACCTCTAAAGCGACCGAAAGAGAAGAAGAGAGAAGAAAGACAGAGTTTGGAGGAAGAACAGATTTATTATACACACACAAGCAATATTTTAGAGCGACCAATATTATTTACAGCCATAGATGGAAAAGAGCAGTCACACAGTGCATTGTTAACTTATTCTATTTCATTTACTTAATCCCCAAGACAACGAGTAGGACAGGACGTTCACACTCACACGGTGGATATTGCAGGCAGGTAATGGCTCGAGGTTGATTGCTTGAGAGGAAGGCAAGGTCGGAGGCAGCAGCTTTCAACCCCTCGCGGTTTTGGCGGGAAAACCTCCGTCGCGTATCCGCGGCCGTCACGCGCTGGCTCGGCACACCTGCTCCTCTTCCTGGGGTGGAGCCGTCTCCCTCCGTTCAGCGCGTCTCTCCAACGACAGGGGATATTGCAGGCAGGTAGGTAGGGCTTGCGGTGGATTGCGCTCCTCTTCCAGGTCATCCCCCAGCGTATCTCTCAAGGCCTCTCTTTCAAGCAGTTCCTTACATTCGCTTTTATCACCTCCGGCGGAATTAAGCCGCCGGCTCCGAGGGCACGCCTACCGGGTCACTCACCGCGGTGTTGATTGGCTGTTAGGGCCGGTTCACTCCTGCCCTCTTCTGACGAGGTGGAGACACGCCTTTCTTCTCCAACCTTACCTCGTGGCCAATGGTGGTTGAAGAGAAAAACCGACCAAAATGCGGAAGGCAAATGGAAGGGAGGTTTTGGGGAAATTGGATAGGGCCTACGCTTATTTTGTTTGATACAATGCAAAGTCAATCTAGTGGAAAACACATACTTAGCCTACATGGAATAAGGAAATACACTATTTAAAAGATATATCGTGACCTGCGTGTATGTTCTATGAAATTAATTAGGAGGACGGCTGCGACCATTATTTACATTACCAGGATGTTACCATACCAAAACCATACTCTTCACATCCGTTACCCTTCCTCCAAAATTGTTACACTCCTCAAAACCCGTTACACTTCTCAAAACCCGTTACACTTCTCAAAATCGTTACACTGCACCCTCCTTTCTTCAGGCACGTCCTCGGGCCTACTAGACTTAACTGAGTGTGACATGTAGGTGTAATTCCCTCTACAATTAACCTGACCCTGAGTGTGACAATTTTAAAACACAAATAAGTATGTCCCCCTATTGCATTGTATCCTGTCTAACAGACTCAAGCCCACAGCTAACCGAATTACGGAATTATTCTGAAACTATACATTTACGGTGGGGAGCATTATTTACAATGACGTGATTTCTTATTTACAACGCAACCCAGGACCTGTGTGTTTTTTTTCTTTTCTTTTTAGGGAACAAGAGAAAGAAATTCCTGTTGGGAGGGAGGAGACAGCACGCATTGCATCGATGCACCAGTACCAATACCACCAAAGCACCCAAAAGCACCCAAAAGCACCACAAAGCACCACTCGGTGCGCAGTCACCATGGTTCATAATAAACACAACAAAACAACTGGTGGTGGTCTTCTCCTTGTCTGCTGGGCCGATGTTCTTCCTGACGTCTTCTGGCTTCATGCGGCCTATTTGGACATAATAAAAAGCACAACTTGTGTTCGTTTTTTATTATTATTTAGGGCCTCAGGGGCCAACTAAGGGTGGTCCACCTCTTTGGCATAGGTGCCACCTTACCGAGGTCCGCAAGCAAGATTCCCTGGCCACTATGGCCGGTTTCCAACAGAGGTGCCCTGCCCCAGAACCTGGGGTCCATCAAGTGGTACTTGGCCGCAGAACAGCGGTCCATAAAGTGGTACATCAACGCAATGCATGCTGGTTCTGGGAATCTCGGGCGCACAATGGCCACCTCACGCACGCTCCCATCGGCACCCAATGGCGCACAGGTCATGTGGGAGACAAAAGAAAGACAATTGAGCGAGGGGTAAGGTCACAAGGGTACACGTCAATAAGGCAATGCAAGGTGAAATGCGTACGGAGGCCGAAGTGAGAAAGCTCGTCCCTACCGTACGTCACCCCCCTGTCACCTACACTACCCTTGCTCTTACCCCATATTTACAAAATCTACCCATTTACAAATTCGTCACTACTGTCACGTCTTCCCCATATTTCCCTTATACCAAATTCGTCACCACAATCCCTCTACTTCAAAATTTGCCATCATCAATTCATCATCAATCCTCAAAAGGAGGGAGAGATGGAATTACGCACAATGTCACACCCACGTCATGATGCGTCTCACAACCCAAACATTTGCACAGTAAAAAATAATCAAACATGGCATGGTGTGGAGTACCTGTCACCTCAGGTGAGTGGATGCAGATGGTGTGAGGAGATCCTTCATCCTAACTATCCTCTAAATGATTTTAACACACTTTACACTACCCGGGGTCTTTCCCTGCCAATCCATTGGCAATCTTACTCTATGTGGTTTTAAAAACCAATTCCCATTGACCAAACTGTGGTGCTTCTCAATTTGGGGTCTCACTCCCCCGATTCATCTCCCTGTGCCCTCGCACAATTTCTGGGCTGCGACGTGTAGCTCTCCCAGCAGGTCTACCCACCTGCACACCTCCACCACTGTAGTTGCCACCCGAGCTTACCTGCTCCTCACCCTAACCTAACTAACTGGGGAAGACCCCTCTTGGATCTGTCACCCCACTGGTGCCCTCTGGCACTGGGCTACCCGGGTCCGTCCTCCGGATCCTCGGGCCCCATCCACAACAACTACTACCGGCTCCCAGAGCCCACCTGCGGCCTCACCTGGCCGACATCCTTACAGTGGTGGAGTGCCCAAACCAACTACACACACTAACAGGCTACACGCCCAGCCATTTCCACAACACCAACGCACCCATCCACATACCATTCTGTCACCCGCACCACAGATGCCAATATCCAACCACAATTTACCTGTACCCTCTACCTAACACTTCACTACCCGCCCCGGGTATCCGTGATGGGGGTCCACTCTTCCCCCATTCACACCTTCGCACCATCCACTCCACTCCACAATTTCCACCATACCCACTCCACGACCATCCATTGGCCAATACTCCATACCATTTATTCCATACACCTGTCCTCCATTCACCTGTCGTTGCACACCTGTGCAATCTCACCTGGTGCCACCTGCACCCTCCTTTCTTCCTGGACCATTTGGTCAACACAACACGCAATCACCACTACTCCCTCATACACTGCTCCACACACCTGTTCAGTTGCACACCTGTGCAATCACACCTGTTCCATTCTCACCTGTTCAATCCTCACACACACGGCATCATCTCAGCTAACTTCTCCCCTCTGAAACTTGCGCTTCCCAGTCGTCCCTTTAAACTATTGCGCTCCCACGTCATTATAATCCACACTAATCTACCTGCGTCCCCACTACAGGTATCAGTCACTAACTAAACTTAACGTTACCTAATGTCAATCTCTTCTCGATCCCTATCATTATCCAAGCCCTCCCTGGCTCGGTTGTCATAGCCACCCCATAAACTATTGCGCATTTGCCCCCACTCTGTGAGGGATGGTGGATTTGCCATCCCACCACATCGGGGGTCTCTCTATCAATTTCGCTCGTCCAAATCCAACAATTCAAAAATTTTCCATTTACTGCCAATTCTATTCACTTTTCTAAATTTCGTTTTAAATCACTATCACTATCACCATCACCCGTCTACTTATTACATCCTCTCGGTGCGCCAATTCACATCTACAGCCCGGCTTCGTACAGCCGAGCACTGAACGCGGATTCTTTTGTGCTGGCGGCTGGATGCGTCCCGCATTCGGGGCCGGGGCGGGGGCTTACCCGGGCCGAGATCCCACGCATCACCTCGGCGTGGAGCCATCCAATGTCCCGATCTCGACCTGCCGGCACGTCTCAACAAAACGTGGTCGCCATAGCGACCCTTCCTATCCAGCCGCCCGCTCCGCCTAGTGGAGCCCGGCCGCGGCCGTTCAAAGCGAGGCCCAGCGTGGATCGCGCACGGCGGTTCTTTCGAAACCGCCGTGGTTCGGATCCCCGCTGGTTCTCGCGGCACGCGAAGCCCGGCACGCACCGAGGGCCCGAGTCGGCTAAAAGTCGTTCTAACCTTTAACCCAGTTATCGTCGACGCTTCACCTGGATTCCTACAAGCATACGCTACCCCTTTCTTGCTCATACATGCAGCTGTTCCCATTCTCCTCGTACCTTTCCTGACACACCTCGGTACACCCATTCCACTCACAGCCTTGGTCACACACCTGACCACCGAACACTTTGGCACACATTCGTTGCTCGCACACCTCACCAATACACCGCTTCGCGCCCCCTCCTCGGTCACCTCCTCTGTGACAATCACAGGTGTGCCCTCATTCGCACACCCAACCACGTGCCTCACCACCAACTCCAGCGTGCATTCCCACTCACGCTCTACCATTCCAGGTGTGCATCCTTCCATCCCAGGTGTACATCCTCGCTCACCTGTCACAACCAACTCACTCTCCTTGTCACTCTCAATACTCTCACCTCCATTCTTGACAGCGCACTCACCCTTACTTTCGACGGCACACTCTTTCCTCATGCACCCGTCCGTTACACACCTTTCTCGCGCACACCCTCCCGTTACATCCTCTGTAACACTCACCACAGGCGTACACTTCCTCGTTACATCCTCTGTAACACTCACCACAGGTGTACACTCTCTCGTTACTTCCTCCGTAACACTCACCACAGGTGTACACTCTTTCGTTACTTCCTCCGTAACACTCACCACACCGCGCTTCCATGTACCCCCTCGCACACGCGCTCCGACCGGCTCACTCCTGACGGCACACTCACTCCTCGGCGTGCACTTTTTCCTCACACACCCCATGGTCGGACATTCTCGCACACCTCTTTTTTCGCACACCTGTCCTGTCACACACCTCACCAACGGCCTTTCACGAACACCCGGATCCAAACCAATCCCCAAGCCGACTGAATCTCCCCTCACATCATGTACATTGCCACTCACCTCCGTACCTCGTCGCACCTCCTCTGCCACCTGCAAACTTTTTATTTGGTTAGTGAGCACTGCATCATGATTTGAACACAGACCTTGTACATATTCCATGACTTCCTCCTTTATCTCCCTCTTAGTTTCCCTCCGTCTCTTCTTAATTTCACTCACCTCTTCTCCCACTTCCTCTAATTTTTGTTTAACCTCTTTTATTTCTCGGTGCGTCCCCTCAAGTTCGTCCTCTAAGGCTACCGTGACCGTCTCTATGTGCATCCTCACCTGCCGGTCCTTTGTCTCCATTATCTCTGTCACCTCCTCCACCCTCATTGTCAGTTCCTCCCGTACCATCTGACATTGCCTCTGCGTCGCTATTAATTCGTTTTTAATTTCTTTTTGTGTCGCCTTCAACCCTCCTAGTACCGCAGTGTTCTTTTGAACCTGCTCCACTAACTTAGTTTGTCCCTCTGTCAGCTGCTCCACCTCCTCCGTCAGATCTTCTATTCCCCCTTGTAACTTAGCCGTATTATTTCTCACTTCTTTCTCTATACGCTTTTCGCCTCGCTTTACCTCCTCGCGTAGCCCCGAGACCTCCTCACTCACCCCTCGTCGTATTTCCTCCATCTGGTTCCCCATCTGTTCGATTTCCCGGGCGGATTGTTCCCCTATTTCCCGCAATTTGTCCTCCATCCTATTTTCTAACCCCATTAACCCATTTTTCACCCCCTCTAACTGATTCTCCTGGGCAGCCATTCTATTTTCCACCCCCATTAACCCATTTTTCACCTCTTTTATCCCGTTGTCTAACCCCTCTCCGGTACCCCTCGCTTCGTCCCTCATTACCCCCATTTGGTTTCCCATTACCCCCAATTGCTCACTCTGAGCATCCATCCGGTTCCCCATTACCCCCATTTGGTTTCCCATCCTGTTTTCCATCCCTTTGAAATTATCGTCTGTTTTTACCATAAAGGCCATCATCTGTTTCATAAACAGGTTCCAATTCATTGGCATCTCGGGTTCGGCTACCGCGACCATGGGCGTGGCTAAATTTGGTGCCGCAACAACCATGTGCGCGAGGACGCCATCTTGTGCACCTGATACACCCTCAACCACACCTTCTTTACTGCTCTCCTCCTCCCTTTCTTCCACATACATTTCCCCTGGTTCCTGGGTTACCCCTAACCCGTCTATCTCCCCCACCGACATCCGATCGCCTTGATTGTCCATGGCGCGATCTCAAAATTCGGGTTTTATAAAACAACACAATTTCGGCAGCTCGTAATTTTGACCAAGATTTTTTTTTTTTTAAATTTGGGCCTAACAAATTTAGTCCCGGGTCCGAATCCGACTCCTCGACACCAATTGTTACGGACACGGTTTTTGGATGTTATTTTACCGAGCGGTGGTGTATTTAACCGCGTCCGAACAGTTACTCCCCGATTAGAACCCGATTCCACCCGAACGTTGACTAATCGCGCTACAGATATTCAATTGGGAAACCTCTAAAGCGACCGAAAGAGAAGAAGAGAGAAGAAAGACAGAGTTTGGAGGAAGAACAGATTTATTATACACACACAAGCAATATTTTAGAGCGACCAATATTATTTACAGCCATAGATGGAAAAGAGCAGTCACACAGTGCATTGTTAACTTATTCTATTTCATTTACTTAATCCCCAAGACAACGAGTAGGACAGGACGTTCACACTCACACGGTGGATATTGCAGACAGGTAATGGCTCGAGGTTGATTGCTTGAGAGGAAGGCAAGGTCGGAGGCAGCAGCTTTCAACCCCTCGCGGTTTTGGCGGGAAAACCTCCGTCGCGTATCCGCGGCCGTCACGCGCTGGCTCGGCACACCTGCTCCTCTTCCTGGGGTGGAGCCGTCTCCCTCCGTTCAGCGCGTCTCTCCAACGACAGGGGATATTGCAGGCAGGTAGGTAGGGCTTGCGGTGGATTGCGCTCCTCTTCCAGGTCATCCCCCAGCGTATCTCTCAAGGCCTCTCTTTCAAGCAGTTCCTTACATTCGCTTTTATCACCTCCGGCGGAATTAAGCCGCCGGCTCCGAGGGCACGCCTACCGGGTCACTCACCGCGGTGTTGATTGGCTGTTAGGGCCGGTTCACTCCTGCCCTCTTCTGACGAGGTGGAGACACGCCTTTCTTCTCCAACCTTACCTCGTGGCCAATGGTGGTTGAAGAGAAAAACCGACCAAAATGCGGAAGGCAAATGGAAGGGAGGTTTTGGGGAAATTGGATAGGGCCTACGCTTATTTTGTTTGATACAATGCAAAGTCAATCTAGTGGAAAACACATACTTAGCCTACATGGAATAAGGAAATACACTATTTAAAAGATATATCGTGACCTGCGTGTATGTTCTATGAAATTAATTAGGAGGACGGCTGCGACCATTATTTACATTACCAGGATGTTACCATACCAAAACCATACTCTTCACATCCGTTACCCTTCCTCCAAAATTGTTACACTCCTCAAAACCCGTTACACTTCTCAAAACCCGTTACACTTCTCAAAATCGTTACAATATGTTACAGAACAAGTTCAAGTTTCAGGGTGTTTCATCAATTTTTTTAGTGTTTTGCCATTTTTGGACTTTACAAAATACCACGTCGGTAGGGGACAAGTAATGCAAAGCAATTCCAGCCGTTATTGTCTTTCATTAAAGTCTCGACCAATAGCCCCATGGTCTCTACCTTAAAAGGTCACAAAAGCCTTGCCAATCAACCTTGATGGTAACACCACAACGTGAAGCTTCCATGACGGTTACAATTCAACCTCAATCTGAACTTTCAGGTGACGTTTTCTGACAGACGTCGTGCTTCATCCCATCTGCTCGAGTCTCTCAATCCCAGAGTAAAAAGTGATACGAGGTGGAACACCTGCAGGAAGACCTTCTTCAACAACAAAAAGCCCAGTCACGTGGTTTATTCAAAGCGATTGCACCCAGGACCAGAAAATGGTGCTTGCTCCCCTGTCCGCTCACAACTATGTTATCATGACGTTGGACCCAGCTAACACAACACCGTTGGGCCAACGGTGGCCCAACGGTGTTGTGTTAGCGGGGGAGCTACATATATGTGCACATACGTTTGTTTCGGAAAGACATCCATATGAGACACCAAACTGCACATTGAGAGCTCTTCCTCCCGTAAACACAGCTTGTGCTGCCGAGTGCAAAGTTCAGCGCCAATAATGGCGCAAAAGCAAATGGAAAATCGATGCCGATCGACAGATACGGCATTAGCGCATCAATAATGCACGGCGGAGGGGTTGGCGAGGCAATGAGGGGGTGGTGGGGGGCCGGAGGGGCTACCCGTGGTCACCGCAAGTCGAAATCAAAAGCCCCAAATATTTTGACAAGTCGCGGCGTGTCGCTCCAAGTCCCCGAACAATACAGATCGATGGCCGAGCGTCGGCGGCGCGAGCGGTCATCATATATGACGTCACAGTAGAAGAACCGCCCATTTCTCCCAAGAGATAGACGAACCGTACGCGTTTGGACCTTTACAACTTGCACACCTGTAGTACTGTATACCTCGACACGTCATTACGTCATCTGAAAGCGCTTAATGAGAAATGCTCTTCCTAAGATTGTTTGCATGTAGGAATGGGCAGTTAACGATCGATTACGTCATCAAAAACCGATAATCGAGGTGCGTGCATCATCTAAACGTAGGGCGATCACACCTCTAGGACACGTAAACCTAACGGACTATTTGAACAGCTTCTGAGAATATATCCCATCAGCAAGTTTAGAATGTGAAACCGGAGAATCACACACGTGCTACCAAATTTGGCGCCAAGTTGGGAAACAAGGTTGGAATACATGAGCTCGAATCAGTGTTGTGACGTAATAGTCATAATAATTTTCCGCAGTACGTCATGATAGTAAAGTATTATTTACATGTACTGTAATCATTATTATTCATCATAACACAGCGTCAGATCATACAGGGAGACACAAATTACCGTTCCAAATTCTAACAGTAATAAATAAATAAATAAAATGGAATACACAGGTGTGGTTTGCTGCACCTGAAAGAACATTTCTCACAGTTTTATTGGACTCTTTTTTTCCCTTTCCACGTGTATCCTGTGACAAGTGACGTCATGTTTACTGCAAATGGCGTCACCGCAAGAAAGAGCACAGTGTGTTTCCTGTCACAAATGTTTATAATAAAATTTTGAGCAATGTTCTTTCAGGTGCAGCAAACCACCTGGTCGTAGCCGTTTTATTGTCCCCCGTCGCACCGCGGAGCGAAAGGGGGACTATGGTTTTCCCCTCCGTCCGTGCGTGCGTGCGTCCGTGCGTGCGTGCGCGAAGGAACGAATTCTAATTTGGTGTGCGGGTGCAACCCACGTCAAAATCCAAGATGGCCGCCGCCATGTATGTCTGACACCATGTATGTCTGAAACTTGTGAGCGGAATATCTTGAAAAATAAGCGAAGTAGCCTACTAACTTCGAATCTGGTGTGTGGGTGTATCTACGCATAAGGAAGAACGCTATTGAAAATTGGGTCGCCACGTCAAAATCCAAGATGGCCGCCGCTATGTATGGCTGAACATTGTGAGCGGAATACCTTGAACAATAAGCGAGGTACCAACTTTTAATCTGGTATGAATGTGTATCTAGGCATAAGGAAGAACGCTCTTGAAAATTGAGTCGCCACGTCAAAATCCAAGATGGCCGCCACCATATATATCTGAACCTTGTGAGCGGAATATCTTGAAAAATAAACGAACTACTAACTTCGAATCTGGTGTGTGGGTGTGTTTCCAACCCACTCGCAAATATTATCGACTCTTCCATGTTTCCTGCGTCTGCCACTTTGTCAACTCACATCACTTCAACGACGGGGGACCCAGGCGTAACGCTTGTTACCTTAGTAATTGGGGTTTAGATTTGGAACGGTAATTTGTGGACATGCTGTAGGTTTTTAAAGACCCGAGCGGAGGTACTCACTCGAACTTGGACACTGACACTCGTTTTCCAGTGGGGTCGTACACGGGTAGTAGAACATGTCTGGAGGTTGTGCGGTGCCTGCGGGGAAATGCAGGGATTCCGTCTCCAGATAAAGTTCTCAATTCAGAATCCGAGAGGGGAACGGATGGGACAGGGTGGGATCGTGGGGTTCAATCGGATGAAAAACAAACAAATAAAAAAAACTACAGTAGAAAAGCCGCTTTATTGCTAGGAGCGATTGGGGGTTCGGGGGGATGAAGGGTTTGGGATTGATCACACAGATGAGAAGGGGGGGGGGGGGAGGTGAAGTCACGATCATCCCAGGTGGGGGCTGGAGGACTAGTGATCGATACGGAGGGTGAGTGGTCGTGATCAGTGCGGGGTGGGGGTTCGTGATCAATGTGGGGTGGGGGTTCGTGATCGATGTGGGGTGGGGGTTCGTGATCGATGTGGGGTGGGGGTTCATGATCGATGTGGGGTGGGGGATCCTGATCGATGTGGGGTAGGGGTTCATGATCGATGTGGGGTGGGGGATCCTATCAGTGTGGGGTGGGGGTTCGTGATCGATGTGGGGTGGGGGTTTGTGATCGATGTGGGGTGGGTGTTCCTGATCAGTGTGGGGTGGGGGTTCGTGATCGATGTGGGGTGGGGGTTCGTGATCGATGTGGGGTGGGGGTTCGTGATCGATGTGGGGTGGGGGGTTCGTGATCGATGTGGGGTGGGGGTTCGTGATCGATGTGGGGTGGGGGATCCTGATCAGTGTGGGGTGGGGGTTCGTGATCGATGTGGGGTGGGGGATCCTGATCAGTGTGGGGTGGGGGTTCGTGATCGATGTGGGGTGGGGGTTCGTGATCGATATGGGGTGGGGGTTCCTGATCAGTGTGGGGCGGGGGTTCATGATGGATGTGGGGTGAGGGTTCATGATCGATGTGGGGTGGGGGTTCATGATCGATGTGGGGTGGGGGTTCGTCATCAGTGTGGGTTGGGGGTTCATGACCGATGTGGGGTGGGGGTTCATGACCGATGTGGGGTGGGGGTTCATGATCAGTGTGGGTTGGGGGTTCATGACCAATGTGGGGGAAATGTGATTGATGTGGGGTGGGAAGGTTCATTAATCTATGTGGGAGGGTGGGTTCAAGATTACTGGAGGAGGGAGCCAAGATTGAAGAGGGGGGGGGGGTTCAGGACCGATGTGGGAGGCGGAGGGTTCATGAATCATTGAGGGGGGGGGGGGGGTTTATGATCGATAGGGGAGAGGAGGTGCATGATCAATGTGGAGGGGGGGGGTCATAATCTATGTGGAGGGCAGAAGGGGAGTTCATGATCAATGAAGGGGGGGGGGGGGTCAAGATCGATGATCGAAGCTCTATTGTCCGTGATGTATGTCGGGGGGTGGGGGGGGGGAGGTACACATATATTCAGGGGAAGGGGTTCGTGATGCAAAGGTGGGGGTGGGGGCAATGATCGATGGTATCCGCCCGCTGCGTTAAAATCAGATCCAGATCCGACTTGACAAAACGTCCCAGCTGATCCAAGTCCGGGCGCATTGACGGACGGGAGGTCTCTTTGGTCAGGATGTCCATGGGTGGACGAACACGTGTCCAATTCACTCCGCAAGATCGTCCCGAGGAAACCACGATGTGTTCGAAATGAAGCTCAAGCGCTTGATTTACGATTCGCGATTTCGCCCCCCTCTGGCTCGGCCAGCCAACCCGGCTGGGCGCGTTTTCTCTGTTATTCTCAAACGGACCCCGAGTGTGCTCGAAATGTGGACCGAGCGAAACACGTGGCGCAATCGGCCGGATCCGGGATGTGCCAGGACCAAAGTTCAAAGACGACCGGAATCGCCGTATCACAGGTGCACCGGCCGAGGTGACTAGACAAAGTACGGGAACATAACCTGGCAGGTGCAATGCTTTCCCACGAGATGCGCTTCCACTTACAAGTCGTGCCGTGACCCTGGCCTTATCGTGAGCACGCTGCCCCGTGGCGGCTCATTTCGGCCCCGCTCTCGGCCCGCCTCTCGGCCCCACTCTCGGCACGCTCAACCGCCCTCCGAATCCGATGCGTGAGCGCACGACGCGGCTTGCGAGAGCACGTGGTTTGGAATAATACACGGCAAGAGACAAACGCGCAGATCGCCGCACTCACTGCTCACCGAGATCTCCTTACTCACCACCAAGCCCTGCGCACCGATTGCAGACACACACACAGCAGCTGCTGCAAAAAGCTTCCAGTTTCCCCGTCCGCCCTTATAAAGCCCGGCGCTCAAGTCCCGGGGTTCCACCCCCGCGCGTTAATGGACTTTTAAACCAATAATAATCATATTATTCCCATCCCTCCTTGACTTTTCCTGGCCCGTTCCTCCCACTCAACATCCCCCACAAACCCCCACTGCTTTACCACCTCCACCCCACTTTACTCCCCTCCCCTCGATACCGTGGGATAAATATACACGACGTCACGACACCATCACCTAAAGACCGTTTGAAACCCCGGAGGTCCTGATCGCCCCTCGGGTCATTTGGCAAAACCATTATCATTACCATTACATACGGTTTTACAATTTAATAAGGAGTTTGGGAGGGAGGGTTGGGGGAGGGGTTGTGCCCCAATACGGGGCTGCAAAGGTGAAAACAAACTCGATCCAAGACGCACTCACTCTCATTACCGTGTACCTGTAACCACGTTAACGGTAATTTAACCTGATGTAATTATCCCCACGTGATATGGAATAGGGATTTCGGGAGGAAGGTGATGTGTTGGGGAGAGATAGGTGATGTGTTGGGGAGAGATAGGTGATGTGATGGGTAGATGGCCGTGATGTGTTGGGGGGAGGGAGGTGATGTGTTGTGGGGAGGAAAGTGATATATTGGGGGGAGGGAGGTGATGTGTTGGGGGGAAGAAGGTGATATGACGGGGGGAGGCAGGTGGTGTGTTGGGGGGAGGGGGGTGATGTGTTGTGGGGAGGAAAGTGATGTATTGGGGGGAGGGAGGTGATGTGTTGGGGGGAAGAAGGTGATATGACGGGGGGAGGCAGGTGGTGTGTTGGGGGGGGGGGGGGGAGGGAGGTGATGTGTTTGGGAGAGGCAGATGATGTGTTGGGGGGAAGAATGTGATGTGACGGGGGGAGGAAGGTGATGTGTTGGGGAGAGGGAGGTGATGTGTCGGGGAGAAGAAGGTGATGTGTTGGAGAGAGGGAGGTGATGTATTGGGGGGAGGCAGGCGATGTGTTGGGGAGAGTTGGGTGATGTGTTGGGGAGAGGGTGGTGATGTGAAGGGGGGAAGAAGGTGATGTGTTAGGGAGAGGGAGGTGATGTATTGGGGGGAGGCAGGCGATGTGTTGGGGAGAGATAGGTGATGTGTTGGGGGAGAGGGTGGTGATGTGTTGGGGGGAAGAATGTGATGTGACGTGGGGAGGAAGGTGATGTGTTGCGGAGAGGGAGGCGATGTGTTGGGGGGAGGGAGGTGATATGTTGGGGGGAAGAATGTGATGTAACGGGGGGAGGAAGGTGATGTGTTGCGGAGAGGGAGGCGATGTGTTGGGGAGAGATAGGTGAAGTGTTGGGGAGAGGATGGTGATGTGTTGGGGGGGAAGAAGGTGATGTGTTGGAGAGAGGGAGGTGATGTATTGGGGGGAGGCAGGCGATGTGTTGGGGGAGAGATAGGTGATGTGTTGGGGAGAGGTAGGTGATGTGTTGGGGAGAGGGTGGTGATGTGTTGGGGGGAAGAATGTAATGTGACGGGGGGAGGAAGGTGATGTGTTGGGGAGAGGGAGGTGATGTGTTGGGGAGAGATATGTAATGTGTTGGGGAGAGGGAGGTGATGTGTTGGGGAGAGATAGGTGATGTGTTGGGGAGAGGGCGGTGATGTGTTGGGGAGAGATAGGTGATGTGTTGGGGAGAGATAGGTGATGTGTTGGGGAGAGGATGGTGATGTGTTGGGGGGTAAGAAGGTGATGTGTTGGGGAGAGGGAGGTTATATGCTGTGGGGAAGAAGGTGATGTGTTGGGGAGAGGGAGGTGATGTGTTGGGGAGAGGCTGGTGATGTGTTGGGGAGAGGCTGGTGATGTGTTGGGGAGAGGGAGGTGATTTGTTGGGGGGAGGGAGGTGATGTGTTGGGGGGAGGGAGGTGATGTGATGGGGGGAGGGAAGTGATTTGTTGGGGGGAGGGAGGTGATGTGTTGGGGGGAGGGAGGTGATGTGTTAGGGAGAGGGAGGTGATGTGTTGGGGGGAAGAAGGTGATGTGTTGGGGAGAGGGAGGTGATTTGTTGGGTGGAGGGAGGTGATGTGTTGGGGGGAGGGAGGTGATGTAATGGGGGGAGGGAAGTGATTTGTTGGGGGGAGGGAGGTGATGTGTTGGGGGGAGGGAGGTGTTGTGTTAGGGGGAGGGAGGTGATGTGTTGGGGAGAGGGAGGTGATGTGTTGGGGGGAAGAAAGTGATGTGTTTGCGGGAGGGATGTGATGTGTTGGGGAGAGGGAGGTGATGTGTTGGGGGGAAGAATGTAATGTGACGGGGGGAGGAAGGTGATGTGTTGGGGAGAGGGAGGTGATGTGTTGGGGAGAGATATGTAATGTGTTGGGGAGAGGGAGGTGATGTGTTGGGGAGAGATAGGTGATGTGTTGGGGAGAGGGCGGTGATGTATTGGGGAGAGATAGGTGATGTGTTGGGGAGAGATAGGTGATGTGTTGGGGAGAGGATGGTGATGTGTTGGGGGGTAAGAAGGTGATGTGTTGGGGAGAGGGAGGTTATATGCTGTGGGGAAGAAGGTGATGTGTTGGGGAGAGGGAGGTGATGTGTTGGGGAGAGGCTGGTGATGTGTTGGGGAGAGGCTGGTGATGTGTTGGGGAGAGGGAGGTGATTTGTTGGGGGGAGGGAGGTGATGTGTTGGGGGGAGGGAGGTGATGTGATGGGGGGAGGGAAGTGATTTGTTGGGGGGAGGGAGGTGATGTGTTGGGGGGAGGGAGGTGATGTGTTAGGGAGAGGGAGGTGATGTGTTGGGGGGAAGAAGGTGATGTGTTGGGGAGAGGGAGGTGATTTGTTGGGTGGAGGGAGGTGATGTGTTGGGGGGAGGGAGGTGATGTAATGGGGGGAGGGAAGTGATTTGTTGGGGGGAGGGAGGTGATGTGTTGGGGGGAGGGAGGTGTTGTGTTAGGGGGAGGGAGGTGAAGTGTTGGGGAGAGGGAGGTGATGTGTTGGGGGGAAGAAAGTGATGTGTTTGCAGGAGGGATGTGATGTGTTGGGGAGAGGGAGGTGATGTGTTGGGGGGAAGAATGTAATGTGACGGGGGGAGGAAGGTGATGTGTTGGGGAGAGGGAGGTGATGTGTTGGGGAGAGATATGTAATGTGGTGGGGAGAGGGAGGTGATGTGTTGGGGAGAGATAGGTGATGTGTTGGGGAGAGGGCGGTGATGTGTTGGGGAGAGATAGGTGATGTGTTGGGGAGAGATAGGTGATGTGTTGGGGAGAGGATGGTGATGTGTTGGGGGGTAAGAAGGTGATGTGTTGGGGAGAGGGAGGTTATATGCTGTGGGGAAGATGGTGATGTGTTGGGGAGAGGGAGGTGATGTGTTGGGGAGAGGCTGGTGATGTGTTGGGGAGAGGCTGGTGATGTGTTGGGGAGAGGGAGGTGATTTGTTGGGGGGAGGGAGGTGATGTGTTGGGGGGAGGGAGGTGATGTGATGGGGGGAGGGAAGTGATTTGTTGGGGGGAGGGAGGTGATGTGTTGGGGGGAGGGAGGTGATGTGTTAGGGAGAGGGAGGTGATGTGTTGGGGGGAAGAAGGTGATGTGTTGGGGAGAGGGAGGTGATTTGTTGGGTGGAGGGAGGTGATGTGTTGGGGGGAGGGAGGTGATGTAATGGGGGGAGGGAAGTGATTTGTTGGGGGGAGGGAGGTGATGTGTTGGGGGGAGGGAGGTGTTGTGTTAGGGGGAGGGAGGTGATGTGTTGGGGAGAGGGAGGTGATGTGTTGGGGGGAAGAAAGTGATGTGTTTGCGGGAGGGATGTGATGTGTTGGGGAGAGGGAGGTGATGTGTTGGGGGGAAGAATTTGATGTGACGGGGAAAGGGCGGTGATTTGTTGGGGGGAAGGACGTGATGTGTTGGGGGGGAAGACAGTGTTGTGACGGGGAAAGGGAGGTGATGTGTTGGGGGGAAGAAGGTGATGTGTTGGGGGGAAGAAGGTGATGTGACGGGGGAAAGGGAGGTGATGTGTTGGGGGGAAGAAGGTGATGTGACGGGGAAAGGGAGGTGATGTGTTGGGGGGAAGAAGGTGCTGTGTTTGCGGGAGGGATGTGATGTGTTGGGGAGAGGGAGGTGATGTGTTGGGGGGAAGAAGGTGATGTGACGGGGAAAGGGAGGCGATGTGTTGGGGGGAGGGACGTGATGTGTTGGGGGGAAGAAGGTGATGTGACGGGGAAAGGGAGGTGATGTGTTGGGGGGGAAGAAGGTGATGAGTTTCCGGGAGGGATGTGATGTGTTGGGGAGAGGGAGGTGATGTGTTGGGGGGCAGAAGGTGATGTGACAGGGAAAGGGAGGTGATGTGTTGGGGGGGGGGGCGGGGGACGTGATGTGTTGGGGGGAAGAAGGTGATGTGACGGGGAAATGGAGGTGATGTGTTGGGGGGAGGGACGTGATGTGTTGGGGGAAGAAGGTGATGTGACTGGGAAAGGGAGGTGATGTGTTGGGGGGAAGAAGGTGATGTGTTGGAGGGGGGAGGGAGGTGATGTGTTGAGGGGGGGCGAGGGAGGTGATGTGTTGGGGGTTTGGAGGTGATGTGTTGGGGGGAGGAAGGTGATGTGATGGGGAGGGTGATGTGATGGGGGAGAGGAAGGTGATGTGTTGGGGTAGGAGGAAGGTGGGGGGAGCGGGGCAGGCGGAAGGTGGTGTGTTCGGGGAATGTGAGGAGGGTGTTTTTTTTTGGGGGGGGGGAGGGGGTGTGAAAAAGGAAAGTGGTGTGCTGGTGGCAGCGGGGTGGGGAAAGGAAGAAAGTGGGGTGTTTCTGCGGGGAAGGTATGTGGGTGGGGGGGGGGGGGGTGGCCGCTGAGATAAAAGGTATTCTGTTTAGCCAGCGGAGGTAGGTGGAGTTTTCGGATGGGGAGGGGGGGGGGGGATGTGTAAGGATGGCGGGAGGAGGTGGTGAAGGTGGAGTTTTGGGAGGGTGTGGGAAATATAGGAAGGTGTTGTATGGAAGGAGGAACATGGTTTGTGATCGTGGGGAGGTGTGCGTGTGGTGGGAGGAGGAGGAGTAAGGGGTCGCATCGCTTCGATAATTCTGATCCCAGGGCAGATGCGGCAGTGAATGTTTGGGGTTGTGAGTACATGATGGTGTGGGTCAAACATGACAGAGAAGGGTTAAAAAGGTTCCATCTCGCAATAGGAAAGGGGTTGATGGTGTAAAGGTCGGGCCGATCCCAAAACATGTAAACAGCGCACGAAACATGAGAACACGAATCCATCTGTATGACGTCACTATATCCGACATTGTTGCACCCGTCTGAGGTTTGTGATGGGGTCAAACCAAGGTCTTGGCGAAACCAAAATTCATTTCTGACTTCAGGTCCACATTGGGTTGGGGATCCCGACTCCTATGTGGGTTTTCCCTTCCTCTCCCGCTCTCCCCCCCGGACCTCGAACAATTAGCGATTCCGAGCGCCGGTGGAGGCGCGTCTTCGTTATTAAATGACTCTAATTAATTCATGAGCCGCGTCTGCAGCAAATGAAACGCGCAGCCCGTTTGTAGTTGCAGATCTGTGGGGTGGGTGGGTTGTCCCGCGCCTCCAACAAACCCGGTCCGAGCTGCTGATTACTCGCCTTTCTAATTAAATCCCAATGTCTCGCCTGCTGCCTGGTGCGGCCCTGGGACATCCCGGGTCCGACATTAGTCCCGAACCCATAATGACCCCGGCACCCACCGTGGTCATTGAAAACTTTCGGATCGTCCATCGCAACGTCTGTGGGAAAGAATACACGAGGGAACATTTTCTTTTAATCTTCACGCGACTTTAGTCTTTCGGCATTTGGGACCGCAGGATGTGGTACACCTATTAGGGCCGGTATAGGGGTGAGAAAACTCCATAAATCCCGAAAAGCAATGCGAACGGTATAATGATGTGAACAGTATGATGATGTGAAACGAACAAAACATTGTTAAAATTACCATCGTTTCAATTAAAGTGTTTTCCCAAATTCTCCAGTCTCCTGCCTGGAGGACTTCATGTTGCGTACTGTTAAATCCACCCAAAAATGATCCATAAATAAATACATTCCATATAAAATGTTACGGTTCTCCGCCGCCCTTCTTACCCTTACCAGGGGGGGATTAAGCCCCTTGTCCTTTCTGGGCTTGGCGGGACCGAGATCGGTGTCGATGCTTGGGCCGCCTCATCGCAACCCGCTACCCATTCCATACTCGCACACCCCGGCTCACAAACACCTTTCGCACTCCCCATCGTCGGACACTCATGCGCACACTCTTTCTCCACGCACTCTGTAACGGTCGCACCCCTTACCATCGGCCTTTCACGAACGCCCGGGTCTATTCCAACTCCCAAGCTCGTCGAACCTCCCCTCACACAAAACACATTTCCGCCATTTTCGCCACTCACCTCAAAGTTTCTTCCTCCTCGCTTCTCCTCCGCCACCTGCAAACTCTTTATTTGGTTAGCAAGCACGTCATCACGATGTGAACACAGACCTTGCACATATTCCATCACCTCCTCCTTTATTTCTTTTTTAGTCTCCCTCCGTCTCTTCTTAATTTCACTCATCCCTTCTTCTACTTCCTCTAACTTTTGTTTCACCCCTTCTATTTCCCGGTGCGCCCCCGCAATTTCTCCTTCTAAGACCACCCTGGTCGTCTCTATATGTGTCCTAACCTCTCGTTCCCTCATCCCCAACGTTTCTACCACGTCATCTATCCTCTTTGTCAGCCCCTCGTGTACCATTTGACATTCCTTCTTTGTCGCTATAAGTTCCTTCTTTATTTCCCATTGTGCTGCCTTCAGCCCCCCTATCACGTCCATATTCTTCCCCACTTGCTCCCTTAATTCCTGCTGTCCCACTGTCAGCTTCTCTACCTCCCAAGTCAATTCCTCCATACCCCCATGTAATCTGGCCGTACTCTTCCTCAACTCCTTCTCCACGCGCTCCTCGCACTGCTTCACCTCATCGCGTACCAATGCGACCTCCTCACTCAGCCCGCGCCTTATGTCCTCCCCCCATTTCTTTTATTTCTTTCTTCGACGCCACCCTCATTTTTTCCAATTCCCGGGTGGATTTGTCCCCCATTTCTTTCAATTGGCCACCCATTTTACTTTCCAATTTTCCCATGTTACATCTTGCTTCGTCTCCTATTTCTTTCAATTTATTCTCCTGGATGTCCATTTTCCCATTTATTTTATTCATGTTATCATTTAGTCCCCGAATTTCGTCCTTCATTTCCCTTCTTGTTTTGTCCCCCATTTCTTTTATTTCTTTGGTGGATTTGTCCCCATTACGCCTTGCTTCGTCCCGCATTTCTTTCATTTCTGCTCTTGATTTGTCCCCTTGGGTATCCAATGCTTCCTTCAATTCACCCTTCATTTCTTTCATGAATTGCGTCATGAGTGAGTACAGGTCCGAAACCGCTGGCAACGTGGCCTCGGCTCTCGTCGCCACGTGCGAAGTGCCGCCATTTTCTTCGCCAGGTACCGCCCCCTCATCAATTTCCTCCTCTTCTACCAACCCTTCCTGTGGGTCCTGGGTCATTAATTCCTCCTCATCATCTACCCCCACCGGCATTCGACCACCTTGACTAGCCATGGTACGAATATACAATTTTGGATTTTAAAAACTAAATTTCGGTCGCTCGCAATTTTGGGGCCAATTCGTCCAAAAAAATTTTTTGTCAGGGTTCCAAATCCCACTCCCGGACACCAAATGTTATGGTTCTCCGCCGCCCTTCTTACCCTTACCAAGGGGGGATTAATCCCCTTGTCCTTTCTGGGCTTGGCGGGACAGAGAGACTTGAAACGCCTCTTCCGGGCAAACGCAAGGTAGGGTTTCGGGACAATCCTCGCTCGTACCTAAATCCCTGCGCCGCCACGGAAGCGGGGAAGCAAGCCTCGCACGAGCCACGTGTAATTTGGGGTACACCGAGCGGATTGAGTACCACGTGGTCCGTGCAGTTTTTAGTAGTGGAACCCGATTCGAGCGGTTCTACTCGTACCACGCTTAGCCAATGAAGAAATCGCAAGAATGATTGAATGGAAAGGAAGAACACAGGTATAATTATTATTCCCACACGTATGTACAATGATCGGTAGACGCAGAGACACAGAGCAGCACTTAAACAGTCTTATTCTTAACCCCCAGACTCGGGCCCGTCACACTCACACAGGGGATTGCAGGCAGGTTGATGTTCAGGCCAACCGCGTCGACGTGGTTGTCCAGGAACGGCCCCGTCTGGCTCTCCACGGTCCCCGCACGTCCCGGGAGGAAGGCAAGCAGGTGGTGGAAGGATCCTCGTAGCGCGTCTCCCGAACAAAAGGCAGCCGATGAGTTAGGAAGGAAAATACGTGTCTCTCAGCGCGGCTGGTGGTTACATAGCACGCTATCACTCGCGCAGCTCAATGCACTGTATGCGGCTCGGCTCCAAGCTCAACCGAGCGTTACTTTCATATGAGCGCGTATCCCGGTTCATGCGCGTCTTTCTCCACTTAATGCCAACTCAGTCCTCTTACTGCTCTCTTCAATCCAGCTGCTCGTGAGTCCTTCTCGTCAGTCCTCCTGGGGGCTTTGCGCAACCGCTTATATTGGTACGCCCCAAACCTTCTCGAAACCTCTCGAACCTTCCAACCACGCCCTGTGACGCAGTGCTGCCGCCACACCCTGTAAGCCCTGATTGGCGGCTCACGCTTACCGTCAGCTTCTCTGCCGCCCTCATTCGGTCCCGCCCCGACCCTCCTAGCCGGCCTCGTGTTAATTCGTGCCAAAAAGCCAAAGGCACAACAAAAAGACGTTAACGCGATGGAGGCGGCATAGGACAATGGAAGCGATGAAAGGACCGATTCTCCTTACTCTACTCAACACAAAACTAACACAGGAAAAGGACTAAGCTCACAAATACTAAGAAATAACTGAACTATCGCGAGGCTACATGTTGTTTGTGTGACTAACTATGAGGGAGAAATTTAACCTTCATTATACAAAACTCAAAACTGCAACACTATATATAACTATGAGAAATAGTAGAAACTCCACAGTACGAGCAGGGCATCTCATTTGTATTAAATAAATAATCGGGAGATTGAATAAGACGCGGACGTAGCTTCAGGACGGTCGATCTTTAATTCTCGACAAGCTTTCGACCAACAAAGGTCTTCTTCTTAGTCTACAGAAACAACAGGCATGTATATCAGACACGTCTTACACATACACATCTTACACACATATCACTATACTGTGGTGCTATGCACACACAACTCGTTTGTCAAGAAGGTAGGCCACCACGCGTTGAACAAAACCAAACACTTTATTCAATGCTCGCACGTAAGCACTGGGCGGGCTCGACTTTCGAGCCCACGTATATGTCCCTCGAGCGTGGCCGGTCGGCCAAAAGGCGGGGCATGTATTACAGTTCAACCCTGAGCCTCATGACTCCGTTGCTCCGGGCGTGGCCCGAGCCTTGCTTCCACGTCCGGTCGCTCGCGTCACCCACTGATGCGCGGAATTATGACCCGCTGGCGTTGTGTCCGCCACACACGCCCCCCCAGAATTCCCGGGCACCTGAAGGGTGAGCTTGCGGGGAGGCCGGATGACCTGGCCGAAACGCCCTCTAGCGATGCGTGCAGGGCTGGGGGGTGGCGGGACGGCGGGGGTGGGGGGGCGCCCGGGGTCTGCCCGCCGGGGGGCGGCCTCGACGCGGAGGCAGAGCTGCTTGCGGGGGGTGGTCCAGATCGAGGTGGGCCGGCTTGAGGCGGTCCACGGAGATGTGATCTGGAGTACCGCCGATGTCCACGGTGAAGTGCTTGTCCCCAGTCTCCAGCACGCGGAAGGGCCCATCGTACGGGGGCCGCAGCAGTGCCGGGTGGGCATCGTGCCGGACAAAAACGTACTCCGCCATGCGAAGCTCCGGGGCGACGTGTGAGGACGGGCAACCGTGGTGTGCCGTCGGCACCGGGGTGAACCTCCTGGCGGTCTCCTGAAGGGTGGAGCGCTGTTGCATCGTGGACCAAGGTGCCGTGGAGTCGGGGATGAATTCGCCCGGTACCCGCAGCGGTTGTCCGAAGACCAGCTCCGCCGAGGACACGCGCAGGTCGTCCTTGGGCGCCGTCCTGAGGCCCAGCAGGACCCAGGGGAGCCTGTCGGCCCAGCTGCCATCGCGGAGGCTGGCCCGGAGCGCGGCCTTCATCGAGCGATGGAAGCGCTCGCACAGGCCGTTGGCCTGCGGGTGGTAGGCCGTGGTGCGGTGCAGCTTGACACCGAGCCCTTGCGCCACCGCTCCCCAGAGCTCCGAGGTGAACTGGGGGCCGCGGTCGGACGAGATGTCCGAGGGGGTGCCGAACCGGGCAACCCAAGTGGCGATGAAAGCTTGCGCGACGTCAGCCGCAGCCGTCGCCGCCAATGGCATGGCCACCGGCCACCGGGTGCTGCGGTCCACCATGGTGAGGAGGTGGGTGAAACCCCGCGAGGGAGGCAGAGGTCCCACCAAGTCGACGTGTACATGGTCGAACCGACGTTCGGGCAACGTAAACGGGGCCAACGGCGCCTGGTTGTGGCGGTGGACCTTCGCACGCTGGCACGCGAGGCACGTTCTGGCCCAGTCGCGGACGTTCTTCCGGAGGCCATGCCAGACGAACTTTGCCGCGCCAAGCTTCTGGGAGGCCTTCGTGCCCGGGTGGGACAGGCCGTGGATGGCGTCAAAAACCAGGCGCTGCCAGCCAGCGGGCACGATGGGGCGAGGCAGGCCGAGGGAGACGTCGCACAAGAGGGCAGTGCCCGTGACGTCGAACGGTACCTCGGTGACGCGGAGGCCCGTGACGGCGGTCCGAAAGGCCTGGACGTCGGGGTCGGCGGTCTGGTCCGCCGCCATCCGGGCATAGTCTATCCCGAGGTGGACCGCGTGGGCGACGGACCGGGAAAGGCAATCCGCCACCGGGTTGCCCTTACCCGCGACGTGTCGGATGTCCGTCGTGTATTCAGACACGGCAGAGAGGTGACGCTGCTGCCGGGCCGACCACGGCTCGGCGACCTTGGCCATCATGAAAACAAGGGGCATGTGATTGACGAAGGCCGTGAACGGGCGGCCCTCGAGATGATGGCGGAAGTGTCGGACCGCCAGGTGGAGCCCGAGAAGCTCGCGGTCGAAGGTGCTGTACCGGCATTCGTGCGGGCGGAGCTGCCGGCAAAAAAACGCCAGCGGCTGCCAAGCACCATTCACCCACTGTTCGTGCACTGCGCCCACCGTGTAGTCCGAAGCGTCGGTGGTGAGGGCGATTGGTGCATCAGGCGCCAGGTGCGCCAGCATGGTGGCGTTGGCCAAGGCCAGCTTCGCGCCTGCAAACGCCGCGTCCATCTGCTCCGTCCAGGCGATATCACCTTTGCCCGGCTTCCCCCGGAGGGCCTCGTGCAGGGGGCGCAGGAGCTGGGCGACGCGGGGCACGAAGCGGTGATAAAAATTCACCATGCCCAGGAATTCCTGGAGCCCCTTGATCGTGCGGGGGTGCGGGAAACTCCTGACCGCCTCCACCTTGGCCGGTAAAGGGATGGCCCCTTGCCTGGTGATGCGGTGCCCCAGGAAGTCGATGGCGGTGATGCCAAACCGGCACTTCGTGGGGTTGATTATCAGGCCATGCTGGGCCAGG